>NW_005054541.1:770311-779258 GCF_000277835.1 Geospiza fortis | reverse complement strand
AAGGCACAGCTCCAGCGTGGCTGCTCTGTGCTCATGTGATTGATGATGGGCTCGTCTCGTGCTGGGCCCACGCTCTGGTGTGCACTGGGAGCTGTGGGGTGGAGTGGAGCTGGTGACAGTTGCAGACAGAGGGAGAGGGAGAGCGAGAGCTGTCTGCAACGACGGCCACGGAATAAAGACGCTCTGGAGTTAATCCTCCACCATCTGTCTTCATTCTGCTAATAACCCACTCAATCAGCTGCTGCCAACTGTTTGTTAACATTCAGAAACAGATACATAATCAGGAGGAGCGTGCTGTTAGCTCAGGAGGGGCTGGATTGCTCCTTGGGAGCAGCTCTCCCATGGCCACAGGGGTGGAGCACTGGGAGCCACGGCGGGTGGCCTGGATGTCCCAAGGCACCTGCAGGGCGAGGGAGATGCTGCTGGGGCTGGAGGTGATGCTGTGAGCTGACTTCTCCCAGGGCTTGTGCCACCCCGATTCAAGGTGATTTTGCAGTAGGAAGATGTTTTCTAGGAGATGGGTCACCTTTGTCCCCCAAGAAAAAGGATTTTGAGCTACTATGAAAATGTGGGCTTGTTCTTCTACTCCCACTTCTCCTTTCTCATGCAGTTCTCTCCCCAGGGGAGGCAGGGATGTGCTGGAATATCTCTCTCTGCTCACCCATCATGCTTGGTCCCTCCCCGCCCATACCTGCAGGTCCCAAGCCAGGCTTGCTCCGCTCTCCTCTGCAGTGGTCCAAGGCAGCAATTCAGATGCTAGCTCCTGCAATTTTACTTCTTGTCTCCTGCCTTTGACTACTTGCCAGATCTAACTCGAGTCATTAGCAAGCGTCACTGCAGCAATTATGGCACTTTTTGGCTGCCATTCATAAAGCCACTAACGGGAACGATTAAGCACTGAGAGGTGTCAGCCTTCACCTCCACCACCTGTTCCCACCAGCCACCAGCTGCTGGAAGGTCCTACAACAATGTCCCCCCATGCAGGGCAGTGGGGCAGGGCAGCTTCCTGCCCTCCTCTGACCTCCCCTTCCAGTCACTTTGCTGGCTCTCGTGTCCTCACAGGTGGCATCTCCATGGGATGGACACAGCTCCTGGAGTATGAGGGGTGGGCTCCATCCCCGTGCCCAGCACAGAGCAGGGAAAGGGACAGAAGGATTTGGTGCAGCCTCTTCCTCCTGGAGCAGTGAGTGGTTAATGATCTGTGCTGAGGGAAGGACAAACCCTGCTCTTCAGAGGGATGCAAACCCTGCCTGCTGTGCCAGGAGGAGGCTGTGCCGCAGTTATCTCCAGCAGCAGCCGCTCTCCGTTGGTGGATTGTGCGTTCAAGGTGTCTCCATTCACCACACAAAGCACAGCAGAACCAGCAGCCTGTGCTGCAGAGCTGCAGCTCCACATAGCAACGAGAGCTCTGCCTTCTGTGCCAGAGGGAGAGCTTGGCAGGTCACCTCTGCTGGTCAGGGCTGCAGAAATCAGCTCAGGGAAGGGCTGCCCAGATCCTGGGGGCACAACTTTTCTTTAAGAGCCATGTGAGGCTGTTGGGCAGCATTAAACAAATCTTCAGTTTCGGGAGGGTGAAGAATGAGGCTTTAAAAGTTTTGCAGTCTGAGCTGCAATCTCACCTTGACTCTTCTGTTCTGAAGGTTTGGGATTTTATTAGAAGGGTCTAATGGAAAGCTCTGTTCTTTTGTTCATAGAATCCCAAAATGTTAAGGGTTGGAAGAGACCTTAAAAATCATCTGGTCCCACCTTTGCCCTGCCATGTTCAGGGAGACTTCCCACTAGACTTGGGTGCTCAAGGACTTGTCCAACCTGGCCTTGGACACTTCTGGGGATGGGGCATCCACAGCCTCCCTGGACAACCTGTGCCTATATCTCTCTACCCTCACAGTGAAGGACTTCTTCCTGATATCTGATCTAAATTTCCTTAATTTGTACCCATTCCACCTTGTCCTGTCACTACAGTTCCTGACAGAGCCCCTCTCCAGCTTCCCTGTGGCTCCTTCAGATACTGGCAAGTGCTGTAAGGTCTCCACACAACCCAATCTTCTCCAGGAAGGTGCTCCCATCCTCTTGTCAAGGTCATGGCCTCCTCTGGCCTTGCTCCAACAGCAAGTTCTTGGGGGAAGGGGGGAAGATGGAATTCATCCACACACCTCAGATATGGGACAGGGGTGAGTTGGCCCAGAGAGACAGGGACAGTGGTGGCCTAAATGCAAGGAGAGCCACCAGCCTGCCCTGTTTGGGGGGATTCCTGCATCCATGCAGCCCTCACAGACTGCAGCTTCTAGGATCACAGAACCATGGAGACATAGAGTGGTTTGGGATGGAAGGAACCTCCGGGATTACCCAATTCCAGCCTTGTCCTGTCACTACAGTTCCTGACAGAGCCCCTCTCCAGCTTCCCTGTGGCTCCTTCAGATACTGGCAAGTGCTGTAAGGTCTCCACACAACCCAATCTTCTCCAGGAAGGTGCTCCCATCCTCTTGTCAAGGTCATGGCCTCCTCTGGCCTTGCTCCAACAGCAAGTTCTTGGGGGAAGGGGGGAAGATGGAATTCATCCACACACCTCAGATATGGGACAGGGGTGAGTTGGCCCAGAGAGACAGGGACAGTGGTGGCCTAAATGCAAGGAGAGCCACCAGCCTGCCCTGTTTTGCTTGGAGGGATTCCTGCATCCATGCAGCCATCACAGACTGCAGCTTCTAGGATCACAGAACCATGGAGTCATGCAGTGGTTTGGGATGGAAGGAACCTCCGGGATCACCCAATTCCAGCCTCTGGAAGGTTGATTCTGACCAGCCCCTGCCTGCCTGCAGAGCTGGGCAGCTGCTCGTGTTCTTGCTTGTGTTCCTGCTCATGTTTCTGCTCATGTTCCCAGCTCTGGCTTCACATCATGACCTGTGAGCAGCTCTATGTGAGGGGCTTGTCCTGAGCTTCAGGGTGTCTCCAGTCTGCAGCAAGGTTTTGGTTCTGCCAGAAATGGGGAGAGAATTGTGTGTGCATATGAAAGCTGGGTTTATGGCTTGTAATTATCTCATACCCCATCCTTAGAATAATTATAGCTCCTCCATTATTAATAACTGGAATTCCAGTCCTTGTCATAGATCACAAAATGGAGAGGAAGCTCAGCCCAGGGTTTGCATAATGTACCTTGGCCTAAATTGAATAATTGGTAAAATGGTGAAAATTGTTCGTTTTTTCCCCCATTCCTTGGTGCTGGAATTAGTGAGATATTAGTGCAATTAGCCAGTGCTTCCATTTGAGGCTGCAATCATTTGGTTTGTAATTTAGAATAAATGTAAAAGCCCACTTATGCTTCCAAAAGGATTATTTGTCCTGTTTAAAAGTATCTAATGGGGTGGCTGTCATCTAAGCAAGATACATTTGACCCATTTCAATTTGTTTCCCTTTTAATCTGCTATCTGTTTTCCTGGATCTTTTTTAATAAAAACATAAAGAAGAAGCGAGCAAGAGAGACCAAAGAGGGAGAGAATAGAGGTGTTATAGATCTGGAGTTTATCATAAGCCAAAGTAACTTGAAATCAAAGCTGTTAAACTGCAGAAAGCAATAAAAAGAAAACACTATTTGGAATCGTTTAAAGGGCCGAGTGCCTTGTCAATGAAAGGTTGCTCTATTTGACTGCTTCTTAATAGCTTCTGTGAGGCAATCTGCAGCTCCTGCAGGAGCTCCTTCTGCAGCTCCTTCTGCAGCTCTTTCTGCAGCAGCCCTGCTGCTGGGCAGAGCTGGGGTCCCTGGGGAGCTGGGCAGCAGTGCTGAGGTGGGGAAACACAACACCAAGGAGGACAAAGAGTGAAGGAGATGGATGTAAACACCAAACTGGGTTAAAGTTTTAAAGCATGTCACAAATATTGAAATCCTGGATAATGTGGCGGGCACAGAGCGTGGAGTCATTGCTGCTTGTAGGGCTGTGGGCAGATGTGTGCCCAGCTCAGTCACAGAATCACAGAGTCATGGAATGGTTTATCTTGTAAGGGACTTAATGCTCATCTCATTCCACCCCTGCTGTGGGCAGGGACACCTCCCACTGTCCCAGGCTGCTCCCAGCCCTGCCCAGCCTGGCCTTGGGCACTGCCAGGGATCCAGGGGCAGCCACAGCTGCTCTGGGCACCCTGTGCCAGGGCCTGCCCACCCTGCCAGGGAACAATTCCTCATTCCCAATATCCCATCCAGCCCTGCCCTCTGGCAGTGGGAGCCATTCCCTGTGTCCTGTCCCTCCACCCCTTGTCCCCAGTCCCTCTCCAGCTCTCCTGGAGCCCCTTCAGGCCCTGCCAGGGCTCTGAGCTCTCCCTGGAGCCTTCTCCTCTCCAGGTGAGCACCCCCAGCTCTGCCAGCCTGGCTCCAGAGCAGAGGGGATCCAGCCCTGGAGTAGCTCCATGACCTCTCTGGACTCATTCCAGCAGCTCCAGGTCCCTCTGATGTCCCATCCCTCATCATCCATCCCACAATACCCCTCCATTTCTCCAGCGGAGAACAGAGGGACTCACAATATTTTTTCCTCCTGGAGCCTGAGCATCCTTTCTGCAATGGTCTGATTTGCAGCTCCTGTCTCTGTCAGCCCCTGTGTTACTGCCTGGAGAGAAACCAGCTGGGCTCTGGGATGGAGTCCCTGCTCTTTTGGGGAAAAATGGCTTGTTCAGAGAGGCTGGCTGTGCCTCTGCTCCAAATGTCTCTCTGCTTGACCGCCTCTTCTGCTCCCTGCCATAGTTCAGACTGGGTTCAGTGAACCCTTCCTGCCAGGAAAACCTCTGATTAGAGCGTGGCACTGAGGCACAGTGGCATATTTGTGCCACCCATTAACAGCCCAGCAAGGCAGTTGCTGCCTCAGAATTACTTGGATTTATGGGAACACTTAATCTGGATCTTGCAAGTGACTTTTACATCTGCAGCAGCACAGGCTGAGCATGAATCTTCCTGAGCCTCAAGGATAAATAGGAGCTAGTCCTCTTATCCCTGTAAAACGTGACCTTTCTCCTCTAGCAGATGCCAACAACCTCAGTGCTGCTTCTACAGAAGGTCAAACTGCTCTTGGAAGTGAAGTGACCTTCTACAGAAGTGACCTTCTACAGAAGGTCAAACTGCTCTTGGTTCTCTGGCCTGACAGTGGAAAGGGTCTGTCCTTTGGGAGCAGACCTGTGACATGTCACTTGGTTTAGTTCAAACACTGTTGGCTCTGCTCAGCCAATACAGCAAAGCCCTGAGACAGCTCCAACAGCACCCCAGCATCTTCCCACAGCTTTGCCCTCTGGGCTTTGCATAGCCTGCACCCTGGCAATGGGATTTCTGCCAGGCTTTGCTGCAAGCTGCAGGAACCCTGGCACAAAGGGGTGCAGCAGTGGTGGCTCCGTTTTCAGCTGATCTGCCACTGTCATATTTTCTGACAAATCCCTTTGCCAGGATTTCTTCTCCTGGGAAGATGAGAAACCTCAGCTTCTCCTGCGTTTGCTGCTCTGGAATGTGGTCTGGAGATTGTTTATCCAAACATGTGAATTGTGTTTTCTTAATGTCCAATCACAGCCAGCTGTGTCAGACTCTCTGAGTCAGTCACGGGTTTTTATTATTTATTCTTGTTAAGCCTTCTGATGTACCCTTTCTCTTTCTATAGAATAGATTTAGTATAGCTAATATAAGATAATATAATATATAATAATAAATCAGACTTTTGAGAACATGGAGTCAAATTCTCATCTCTTCCCTCGTCCTGGGGACCTCACAACACCACACTGATCTCCAGGGATGGGGGCTCCATTATCAGCTGATCTCCAGGGATGGAGGTTCTGTTATCAGCTGATCTCCAGGGATGGAGGCTCTGTTATCAGCTGATCTCCACACACGGGATGCAGTGGGAACTTGGCATTGCTCACGCTGCTGTCACTCCCAGTGAAGGTGTCACCTGCTCTGTGATGGGGGTGCTCCCTCACCCAGCATTGTCACTCAGTAATTGATTAGGGCCGGCAGCTCTGGGTGAGCTGCACTGAGCCTTTTGTTCTTTATCTGACAAAGGCGTTGGGAAGGAAGAGAGAGTGGATAGAGCTGTTCTTAAGGAGTTGTTAAGGATGCGTTGTTATCTCAGAGGTCTCATTGATATTTCCGTGATGTTTTGTGTGTCTGGGAGCTGAACAAGGCAGGGATGTAAGTGAAACCTGAGGAAAACCAGTGTCTGGTGTCAGGGGGAAATTGCCTGGGTTGGGTGAGCTGGAAAACTGGGAAAGGCAGGACCTCTGTGGCCATGAGCTGAGTCCTGGCTGGTGCAGCACGCACGTTCCCAGGGATGCTGCCAAGGGAATGCATTCCTGTGTTACCTGCTGTTTGTTCTCCCCAACTCCCTGCTGCCCTCTGCTCCTTTGGAGAGGGGGAGCAGAGCTCCATCCGTGATGTTCCAGTCATCTACAGCGGCTGTGGAGCGGCTGAACAACTCTGCTGGTCATAAATCTGATCAAAGCTCAGGAGCTTTACGGTAACAGTGTTGTTGTAGCAGTTAATGGCTGAAGGGTATCATTTTATCTATTGATTTGAGCAGCAGTCCCCTGTGGAAAGCTATTGCTGCATGGTCTTAAATAAATGAATATGGTCCTTCCTCACTCCCTGAGTAGCAGCATCAGACATTTCAGCAGCTACTTCTCTCACTGTTCAGCCTGCAGGTGTGCACAGGAGAACCTGGATCCTGTGGGATCTGTGCACTGCTCCCTTGCAGGGACTGCTCTGGGGAGCCCACTAAAAACATTCCAGGAGTCTTAGGCTGGAGAGACTCTTCACAAGAGCAGGGAGTGGTGGGATGTTGGAGCATCGGGGGTAGGACGGACGGAGATGAGAGATCTCTGCAGCCAGGTCGTGGAACTTGGGGTTTATTGCAAAGGGCCTGGGTGCAGGGCCCTGCTGGGAGCTGCCAGGCACAGCTCAGAGCAGGCTGAGAGAAGAGAGGGTGAGAGAGGATGAGAGAGTGAGAGATGAGAGGGTAAGAGAGTAAGAGGGTAAGAGCGTAAGGGAGTAAAAAAGGTAAGAGTGTAAAAGGGTAAGAGAGTGAGGTTCCCATTACAATACAATAAATCTTCTTCTGTGCTGAATATTCTAATTCTCACCGACCAATCTAGTACAAGATACAAATCCTACAGCATTTACATACAGCCTATAAGAATCATTACATTACCATACTGTGTAACATTTTAAACCCTAAAAACTCCTCTTTGGGCCCCTTCTGCCAAGCTGTAAGGTCTGCTCTGACCCTTGGACATGTTGGCAAGCAGAGGGTGTTGTTCCATCAAAAGGGGATCACCTTCAGCCAGCCACACCATTGTTTTCCAGTTGTGCAGTAACTGAGGGATCTCAAAGCTTGCTTTCATTTCAATCTCACTTATAGTTTCCATATTCTCAAAATCTTTTGCCAAGCAATCATATTTATAAGGCTTTCCTGTTTCATCTTCCCCAACAGTGGGACAAGAGGAAATGGCCTAAAGCTGAAGGAGGACAGGGTTAGGTGGGATATTGGGAGGAAATTCTTCCCTGTGAGGGTGCTGAGACCCTGGCACAGGTTTCCCAGAGCAGCTGTGGCTACCCCATCCCTGGAAGTGTTCCAGGCCAGGTTGGACAGGATTTGGAGCAGCCTGGGATAGTGGAAGGTGTCCCTGCCATGGCCGGGGGTGGAACAGGATGGGCTTTGAGGTCCCTCCCAACCAAACCATTCTGGGAGTCCATTATTTGTATATATGGATCAATATCTAGGGTGGGATGTAGATTATTTCAGTCCCTTGAATTCCATTGTCCTTGCCATGTCCCTTTAGCTCCTTTCTGGCACTGAAATGGGTTGTGCACCTGAGGAACATGGCAAGTTGTTGGTAAAAGCTTTTCCTGTGAACTTCACCTGGAAGCAGGCAGAGATAAGGTTGTGGACCTCACCTTGCCGCAGCTGCCTGGCCACCTTTTGGTGCTGTGGGCTTTGGGCCAGTTTGCTTTTACTCAAGAGATGGGGGACATGAATGACATGAGCTCCAAGGCTTCTGTCTGGAGATGGCAGCTCTGGCTTTCCCACCTCCACGCTGCTCCAGGCTGAGTTTCCCTGGCAGCTGTATCTGCTGTAGTTTTCCCCTCTCTGCAGAGCAGCTGCTGCAGCCTGGGGTCTGTCATTTGGCTTTCCTCCCTCGTGGGGACCCTGCCAGGGAGGCTGCTGGCAGCAGTGTGATCAGTGACCCCAGTCACACAGCTGACACACAATCATGGAACTGTTTAGATTGGAAAAGACCTCAAAGATCTGAGTCCAACCAATAACCCAGCCCTGCCAGGCCACCACTAAAGGACGTGGTGACCACCAGAGCAGAGCCTGGATGGGCAGAGCTGGCTCTGCCATTGAGTCAGATGCTGATAATGCTGTAAATTGTCACAGACATCTTTTATGAAAAATTCTTTCCTTAGGATTTTTTCTTCCTGAGAAGCCTCAGGAACAAAATGTAAGCAATGGGTATCTGCTGCTGTGGAATGCAACAGGTGCATCTTTGATTGGCCCATGTTGGTTGTTTCTAATTAATGGCCAATCACAGCTGGCTCAAACTCTCTAAGAGTCACAAGCTTTTATCATTCCTTTCTATTTCTTTGCTAGCCTTCTGATGAAATCCTTTCTTCTATTCTTTTAGTATAGTTCTAATATAATATATATCATAAAATAATAAATCAAGCCTTCTGAAACATGGAGTCAAAATCTTCATCTCTTTCCTCATCCTAAGACCCTGTGAACACTGTCACAGTAAATCCTCCTGACATGGACACAATAGCCTGGCTGTGTGGAAGTCCCCAGCTCTCAAGGTATCTGGAAGCCATTGCTTTCAATAAAACAATCCAGATTTTGGTCAGAAAGGGGGTGATATTGTGATAGCACATCTCTACCCAAGGCTGGAGAAAGGGAGAGCATTTCTGCTATTTTGGAGGGCACTTGTGTGG
>NW_005054541.1:750587-770252 GCF_000277835.1 Geospiza fortis | reverse complement strand
CCCAACCTCCCTCTCCTGGAAGCAGCCACATGCTTCCTGCAGGCAGAGATGGTTTGCTGATGCCCAGACTGGAGCAATGAAGCAGTACCAAGCTCCTGTTACTTAGAATATCAATTAAAACCACTGCAGCCTTGTAAGTCCCACCCTGAGTCACCCTCAGATTGACAAACAGCCAGGCCTGCCATTGAAATGGCTCTTGAACCAGCACAAGGAAATCTGCTGAGCAATTGTGAGAAGAAACTGGAGTGCTGGAGCACTTCCAGCCCAACAGGCTGTGGGTGGGAGCTAAGACTGGTGTGAAGATGAAACCCTCTGGTGTTCTGGGCACTGGGGAGCTGGTGGCTTTGCTGTGCTTGGAAAAGGCTTAAACAACTCATTTTGAAGCTCCTTCCCCAGGGTTTCCCTGTGTGCCACATAACACCATCCCTGCAGTCCCAACCCACTGCATGAAGCTCCTCTCCTACAGGAGCAGTGTGAGGCAGCTCTGTTTCACTGCTGTAATGACAAAATGGGATGAAATTTCCTGTGTGTTTCAGGCCAGCAGAGTGATCCTGCTTCCATTCCTCACTGAAGTGGGACTGTGTAGGATTTGACTGAAAGACACTGCCAAGCACCCAGCAATGCACACAGATGTCTTTGAGCTGACTTGGTTTTAAACCCTTCTAAAAATTCTTATCACAAGGAAATAGGGAAATCTGGTTGTGAAGTATCCAGCTGAATGCTGCAAGTCCTGCTTCTCTTGTTTGCCCCAGGTTATTTGCTGTATCTGGCCAAACCCTCCCACCTGTGTTCACCCAGTGTGATTGAAGCCTTCAGGCTGAGGCTGATGATGAAGGTGGAAGGAGGGGGAATGGTCAAAAACCTGCAGGATAGGCAGAGATCATGTGTGAGGGGGAGAGGAATCCCCCAGGCCAGGCAGCCAATGCAAGGATTATTTAGCACCCAAGGCTGCCACAATGAGCCTTCAGAGGGCAAAGAACATCAGCCACAAACCTTTCCAGTTCCCTCCAGTGCAGCACCAGCCTCAGAGTCAGTATTTCCCTGCCCTTTTATACCCTTTATTTGCTCCCATGGGTATTTACTCCTCTATAAATGTATTAATGGAGCTAATCTTAAAGCATATCCAGAGATATAACTTGAGATTTTTTTTTCCCCTTTTAACAAAGATGAAGCTTTTATATAGACGGGAAAAGAGAAGGGAAGTGAAATGTTCAGTGACTAATGATCCTCATCAATATTCATGAGAGTCAGTAGCATTCCGAGATTTAAAATAAAGGAAGAAAGAGAGAAAGGCATTGACTCCTTTAGAAGCTAAATGAAATATTTAGGCTGACCTGGAGATAAGTGTGCTGGGGCATTGTTGCCATCAGCTCAGACCAGTGTTCAATCCTGGAGCTTTCAAAGGGGGAGCCGAGCTGCCCGTGGATTTTTCTGGAGACAGGGAACGACTGGGTGGGCTCACCTTCAGCTGAGGGTCAAGTCCCGGCTGGACCAGGTGCTGTGGCACCTCCCAAACAGGAGGGAACGACCCCTGCCCCAGGAGCCTGCTCCCAGCCAGCCAGAGCCAGGTATGGAATTGCATCCAGGGGTTTGTCCAGCCAAGCTGGGATCAGGGGTGGCCTGTCCCAGGTGAGTCCCAGCTCCCACCATCCCCCCAAGGGCTCCTGTCCTGTCCCAGGTGAGTCCCAGCTCCCACCATCCCCCCAAGGGCTCCTGTCCTGTCCCAGGTGAGTCCCAGCTCCCACCATCCCCCCAAGGGCTCCTGTCCTGTCCCAGGTGAGTCCCAGCTCCCACCATCCCCCCAAGGGCTCCTGTCCTGTCCCAGGTGAGTCCCAGCTCCCACCATCCCCCCAAGGGCTCCTGTCCTGTCCCAGGTGAGTCCCAGCTCCCACCATCCCCCCAAGGGCTCCTGTCCTGTCCCAGGTGAGTCCCAGCTCCCACCATCCCCCCAAGGGCTCCTGTCCTGTCCCAGGTGAGTCCCAGCTCCCACCATCCCCCCAAGGGCTCCTGTCCTGTCCCAGGTGAGTCCCAGCTCCCACCATCCCCCCAAGGGCTCCTGTCCCACCCATTCCCTGCAGTGAGGCTGCTCTGTGGGACAGGGGACAGCCTGAAGTGCTGGCTTGGAGGGTGCAGTGGACACTGATGGATCTAAAGCTCAACTGCTTGGCAAGAATATCCTTCCTCCAAGCTGCAAACAGCTGTAGGTACTGGGGAACTGGGGAGCTGATTTGTTGTTGTGGGAGGGGTCTCCTTATCTGTCGTGCTGTTTTCCTTCCTTCTTGCCCATCCCTGCCCCCAGAAAATCACCCCGGGTGTACCTAACTTGGAGGTGAAGTTTTAAACCCCTCAAGATACTTGTAAATACATGGGGGAACCTTAATCCTTCCCCATCTCAGTCTTTTGTCAGCTGGGTGGGAGGAGAAGGAAAACTTCTGCAGAGGAATAGCTGAAGTACAGGTTTGTGAGGATGTAGCTCTGGATGTACAACAGTGATGGTGGAGACAGAGAGAATACCAGGATTTAAGTGCAGACAGAGCACTCCAGGCCTGGAAGAAAGGCTTCCCCCACCTTCTGCATGTCTCCTCTTCTAAATCCTTTTCCTTTCTGCTTCTGCAACTTGCCCTTGTCTCCCTGTGCTTCTGAGGCTGCTCCTTTCCATTTGGAGCCATCCCTTCCCTCCTGTGAGTGACAGCTGTCCCACCCCTGCCAGGTCGTTTGCCCTTGAGACCATGTCTGATCTGTGCCCTGATAGAAGGGCCGAGTATTGACTTTGGCTGCAGCTTCATTAAGAGGCAGCCTCATTTGTCAACTTGTTTGTTCCTAGAGCTGCTTGGGAGGTGGCAGAGCTTGCATCCCCTCCGAGCCGAGCACGGCCAGAGTCCAGAATTAACTCCCTTTTCAAGGGTGTCCATCAAGGGCATCGCAGGTGGCCCTGCACAGGTCTCTCCTCCTCATTAATCGATGTCACCGAGGTTTTAAGCAATGTTAGATCCAGTGGGAGTGTGGATGGGAGACCTGCCCAGGCTCTGGGGGCTGCAAGGACCCAGGGACAGCTGTGTCAGTTAATCCAAGGCTCTCCCAGCTGGAAAAGAGGTCTGCTCACAGGGAAATCAGAGCTGGGGGCTGGGATGGGCTCTCAGTGGTGGGATCCTTGCAGGGGGTTCTGCAGCTCTGGCTGTGTAAGGATTGTGAGTAATGAAGATGAATTTCTCTCGTCAGTTGTCATCAGGTAGCCTGTCTGCCAGTAAAGGTCTCTGGTTCCCATCCAGGTGCTCAGGGGGTGAAGTGAATGAGCTGCCCAGGCTTCCCTGCACTCCTGGGGCTCACTGAATAAAGCACTGACCAGGGTTTGCTTGTAGGGCTGCCCTCTGCAGGGTCACCTCTCTGCCCTGCATGTGCCCAGGGCAGGGACCTCAGCTGGTGCCAGGTACAGAGATGCCAGTGATGGATGTGCCCCATGGGCTGCTCCTTGGAGGGTTTGAGGGAAACAATCTTGCCCTGCAATCACATGAAACTGAAGCTCTAAACACTGGCACTCTCAGGGTAGTTCAGGGGTTTGGAATGGCTTCACACAACAGCCCTGGGAAAGATGAGAGACTCATGGGTGTCACAGAATCAAAGAATTATAGAATGGTTTGGGTTGGAAGGGGCCTTAAAGAGCATCTTGTTCCAATCCCCTGCCACGAACAGGGACACCTTCCATTGTCCCAGGGTGCTCCAAGCCCTGCCCAGCCTGGCCTTGGGCCCTGCCAGGGATCCAGGGGCAGCCACAGCTGCTCTGGGCACCCTGTGCCAGGGCCTGCCCACCCTCACAGGGAACAATTCCCAATATCCCATCCATCCCTGCCCTCTGGCAGTGGGAAGCATTCCCCCCTTGTCTGGCCACTTCAGGACCTTGTCCCCAGTCCCTCTCCAGCTCTCCTGGAGCCCCTTCAGGCCCTGCCAGGAGCTCTGAGCTCTCCCTGGAGCCTTCTCCTCTCCAGGTGAGCTCTCCCAGCCTGGCTCCAGAGCAGAGGGGCTCCAGCCCTGGAGCATCTCTGCCACCTCCTCTGGCCTCACTCCAGTTGGTTCATGTCCTTCCAATGATGAAGATCCCCCAGCTGGAGGCAGCTCTGCAGGTGGGGTCTCATCTGAGCAGGGCAGAGCCCCTTCCCTCACCCCCTGGCCACGCTGGCCCATTGCTCAGGGCCAGAGCAGAGGATGGAGCTTTGCTGCTGGGGGCAGATGCTGAAGCACAGGGCATTTCCAGACCTTCTGAGCCTGTGCAGGAGGAGCAGGTGAAGACAAAAAGCCAAACTTCAATGGGATCCACTTTCCTGCAGACCCTAAAGTTTCACTGCCCTTGTGAGGAGGGGTCTAGTGAGGCTGTTTCCATATTCCTGGGGGATGCAGCAGCCTGAGCAAGAGATATGGGAGCACCAGCTCAGCCCATGTGAAGGAAAGCAGCTCAAAAAACCACAAATTGCACAGCTCAGCTGTGCTGCAGGGGTTAAAGCTCTTTGAGTGCTGGGTACTTCCACACTCCTGACAGCACGGAGGGAGCTGAGGGAAAGATGTTCCTGGCTGTTGCCACGGGCATTTTGCTTCAGCAGGTCCCGAGGTGCTCAGCAGCAGTAATTGTGCAGCTCCACGTGGGCTGCGGTGGGACGGGCCCTGCAGGGGGGAGCACGGAGCAAAGCCAGGGAGAATTGTGACTGCAGTGCCAGGAATGGCCCAGGGACTCGACAGCAGGTTGTAAGAGGAGAGACTGGAGGAGGTAAATTTATATAGTCTGGAGGAGGCTCAAGGGGAGACACGACCAGAGTCTATAAATACACGCAGAAATAGAAACCAAGGGAGGAAATTATTCAGAAGGAGGGAGGACAAGGAGCTGTGCCTGAAGCAAAGCAAGGAAAGTTTATTCTGGGTCTTGCATGGAGGGAGAACAACCAGCAGCTGCCTGGGGTGGGGTCCCAGCACTGCCAAGCTCCTGCTCTGCTCCCCAGCTCTCGGGGCTCTCTGTGGTCCTGGCTGACCCCGAGATGTGTCAGTCTCTTTTCCCAGCCCGGCAAGCGAAGAAGGAGTCAGGATTCCTCTGCTCTGGTTTTCAAGGTTGTTTATTTTTCTGTTCTCTATAACATTCTTTCCCTGGCCTGCTGAGGCCCATTCAGCAGGTCAGTCAGTGGCACACTGACCACCTTCAGCGTGGTGTTGCCTTTTTATATTAAAAACTACGTGTACTTTATTTACAATTATTTTCCAATACCTATCACCCATGTTAGACAGTGTGCTCCTTCCTTAAACCAATCCAAAAATGCCACCATCACAGCAGAAGATGGAGGCTAGGAAGAAGGAGAAAGAAGGACAAGGCATGCCCAAATTCTTCCATCTTGGGACCCCAAGCCCCCATTCTAAAAACCCCAAAATTCTGCTTTTCACCCTGTGACAAGCTATCTATCATTCTACTTAAATTTTCATGGCTTGTAATTCCTGATATAAAGGTTGGTAATTTTTTCCATGGGTCGAAATCAAAGGCACAGGGGGCTTGGGCTCTGTGCCAGGGTCTCTGAGCCCCCTGGCAGGGCTGGAGCCATCCAGGGCAGCCAGAGGGATGTCCTGGTTTCCAGCACCCACCCCTCGGATGCCTCCCAAAGCTGGATGCTCCCCCTCCTGACACAGCTCTGCTGTTTTACAGTAGCCCCACCTCATTTCTTCCCTGCCAGCCACCTCACACGGGCGTCTGGCACCCAGCATGCCTTCGAAGGTTTAATAAAACAGATTGAGATGCACTTGGGCTCGTGGCTTGACAACTGGCTCCCCTTGGACAGGAGCATTTGCCTTGCTGGGTGACAATGCTTTGAGTCCGTCGCCTTAGGCATTGTGGCTCATTGCTAGTCATCTCTCCAATGAATAATACACAGGCCTGAATGTCTGTCTGCATACATCTTCCTTTTCTGTAGGATAATTTAATGTTATCATTGGGCCTCCTGCTTCAAAGATGAAGAGATTACTTCGAACCTGCAGCCTGCAACCACAGCCATCGGTTTCAAACGTCATTAAGTTTCATTATAACAAATAAACACTGCAATGACATTTATAAGTTACCAGAGAGCACAGAAACACAAATATGAAGCAGATAAACTGCATTTGATCCAAATAATTACTGCAGGCAATATCGAGCTTAGGCTGAGCTGGCAGGCGGGTGCTGGGTAATTTATAGGTGTCCGTAAGGCACTGTGGTGCACATTGCTCCTTAAAAGTGATGATGATGATGGTTATGTGTCTCTCTCTAAGGCTCAAACAGGTTATGTTCCTGCCACCTTGAAGGCAGGGAGCTTTTCCTCAAGTCAGAAATGGACGTGGCACAGGCAACTGTTACTGTTTGGGGACTCTCCTCTCACCATTCCTCAGGATTTCAGCCTGAGAAGGGACCTGCATTTGAAATTTGCTTTGATTTAAGCTGCAAAAGAGCCTTATTTCTTTATTTATGGGGGGGTTTTTTTGTTTATTTTTCCTTGGGGGTATTTATCCCCACTGCAGATAAGTTCTCAATAGTGGGGAATCCTTGGGGAGAGATTTCCACTGATTTCCTCCAGGGGAGTATAATTCTATACTTAGAGAATAATGCAATACTAGAATACAGTGACTTGGAAGGGATCTACAAGGATCACAGAGTCCAACTCCTGATTAATGATAATGAAGTTCCTTTCATTTTGACTCCTGGCTTTACAGTACCAGCTCTGAACCCTGAGCAAGGGCTCCTCTACCAGCAAACCGGGTGGAAAAGCATTTCCCCCAGCTGTCCCCAAGAACCTGAGCGAAAGGCATTGGTTGCTGTGCTGGTTGTGTGAACTCTCCCAGAGCTCTGCCTCTGCTCTGGGGTGAGAGCACATCATCTCCTGAGTGACCCCAGCAGGGCTCCTCATCCCCGAGTCCTGCAGGCAGTGCCCAGGAGGGGGGTCAGACACAGCTGAGTTTATTGACAGCATCTCTCATTACCTGCTAATTAACACAGCAGGCAGGAATGTGCTAATCTGCTCTTGGACCGGGCTTTTGCACCAGGCAGCCATTGACTCTGCAGTGGGGAACATTGAGAAGGAGTTGGTGACAAAACAAACGGCAAAATCCGTGTTCAATAATCCGAGTCCCTTCTCCTCCAGCAGGGAAGGGGAGAAGCCACGGGGTCTGTCTGACAGGGCACAGCCCCTTCCCTGGGCCTTCTCCAGGGCTGCACCTGGGCTGACAAAGCACTTGCAGGGCTGTAAATATTGATTGGGTCTCATTTTTCATGGTTCTTTGCTTTAGTGGGTAAAACCCAGGTGAAAAGCACCAGCTGGTTGTTGTCAGCAGTGGTGCAGGTCACTGGCCTCTTCTGTGATGGATAAATGAACTTTCTAGGCATTTCCTTGGCTCTGGGGATAGTGTAGCCAAGATTTCCATGGAGGGGAGCTTTTATTTTGCTTCCACATATAGACAGAGAAGTAAGTGAATTTTTAAGCACCTTCCTGGGATAACAAGATGGGCACATGTGTGAAACATTCCCTCCTCAGAGATGATCTGCTCCCTGTCTGTTCATGTCACATCTCCAACCCCTCCTGCCTCCCCCCTGCCACTTTTTTTTTTTTGTGTTTGTATTGCATATACTTCACTTTAGGCTGTTTTTCAGAATAATTTGTTTTCATTTTAAATATGAATCTTACATGTGTAAAAAAAAAATGCACATATTTACAATCACTTCCACTTGTAAAAATCCAAGCAAACAATAATTATAGCAGAAACCTGCTAATTCTCACTCCACTTCATCTTCAGAGCTGATAATTCACACAGCACAACCCCGAGCAATCCCGCCCTGCTCTGGTAAACAGCAGGAGCTGGAGCGAGTCCACGGCCTGCTCTGCAATATCCCAGAGCTCTTCTGGCCAGGAGCTCCCCCAAAAGCCACCCAGGTGATGTTTCATGCAGACAGCAGCTTCCCAGCCTTGCAGGGCAATAATAAGATTTATTCCTGCCTTCTCTTCCCTCCATCCGTGAGCTTTGGTGCCACCAAGGTGTTTCTTGTTCAGGGAAGTATCTGGTAGGGGAATCTATGATCACTTCCAACACCTGCAGAGATGGAAACATCCTGTAGAGAGACTCATTTAACCCCTCCTTGGATGGATTCTCCAATCCACACAATGTCTCACCAATCTGTAGCAAGACTAGTTAAAATTATTGTGAGAAGGAGCAGAGTTTTCCACTCATTTTAATATTATAGAATCTCAGAGCACTTTGGGTTGGAGGGGACCTTAAAGATCATCCAACCCCACTTCCATATGCAGAGAATGTAACATTCAATATCTGCATTTTCTGTTCTGAGCTGCATCTTCATTCTGATTTCTCTCCATGCCTCATAGCTTGCGATAACAGATTTTGAAAAACGAGGATGGAAGTGAAACATGGTGCGACCCAAGGCAAGCTCTTTGCTCTAATTTTCCACCCCGTGAACTGCACAACTTCCAGTTGCAGCTCTTCCTGGGAGCAGAGCCAGACTTTGAAATCTCCAAATCGTTTGTGAAATGGATTATTCATCCTTCTCGTTTTCCTACGGACGAGTGTCCTCTGTGCCCTCTAACTCAAAGATGAGCTGAGATTTAAAGGACTCTATTTCAAAAGAGCAGCCCTGATCTGGGAAAAAAGGGTGGGCAAAGGGGAGGCACTTGGATTTACTGTAATCCAGGAAAGGGGGATCACCTGAGAGATTTCAGAAGGTCACAAGGGATAAAATCCTTAAGGATTTTATCTGGAGACCTGGTGCAGGCAGGCTGCTGCCCACTGCTTTGCACATCCGCTGTTATTTTTAGAAGGAAAAGTTCCTCTTTCTTCTCTGTGGATTCAAGTGGGAGGTTTTATGTCCCAGGAGGGTCTGTGCAGCTGGGGACCTGCCACCTCCTTTCTGAGCTACAAATAGTTATCATCCAAAAAGCAGCTGGAGTTGCCACAGACAGAGCTGCTTGGCTGGAATTACCAGAGCAGGAGCATCCCCTGCTCTGTTCTCCCCCCCTGAGCCCATCAGCCTGGCCTGGGGAGCTGTGCCAGGACACTGCACCTTGACAGGAGAACAAATGGTGATTTCTTACTGTGCCACAGCTTCCTCAGGAGCGCCGGTAACAAAATATTTCTTGTAGTCATTGGCAGTGCTCAGTGGAGCCAGGCCTGCAGGTGGATCAATGGGAGGAAATCTATTCCCCTCTGCTCCTGTCTCCATGAGGGATTGGTGCTCAGGGTTTCCAGTGCCTCTGGAACAGCTGCTGGTGCCACTGTCCCTGTTCCCAGCAAGGACAGGCATCACCTGTGCCCTGAGCAGCTTTGGCACAGGCCCAGAGCTTACAGCTGCCCCCGGAGAGGGAGCCACGGCAGCCTGGGCACTGGGATGAGGTGCTGGCCCCAGCCCAGGGTGTGGGGAAGCTCTCACACCTCTCTGCCCCAGCTTTAGTGACAGCACCAGCTTTGCCTCTTGCTGATCCTTCAGCTCCTCTGCCACCCCCCTGCAAGACCTCGCCTGCTTTCCCCCCTTCTCCTGTGCTGGCCCTGGGTAAAACATCGCCTAATCCAGTTTGCTGCCTCTATCTCCAACCCTGCAAAAGTCCTGTGTGCCCCAAAGCACACATCCCAGCTCTGGCAGTTTGTGTATTAGGAGATAATGCTGCCTGCTCAGAGCTCGGTGTGTCTGGGCAGCAGGAAAGGCTGGGAGAGCGGAGCAGCCTGGAGCCATCCACAGACCCTGGAACAATCTATGGAGCCTGGAGCCATCCAGGGAGCCTGAAACCATCCACAGAGCCTGGAGCCATCCATGGAGCCTGGAGCCATCCATAGAGCTTGGAACCATCCATAGAGCCTGGAACCATTCACAGAGCCTGGAGCCATCCACAGAGCTTGGAACCATCCATAGAGCCTGGAACCATCCATAGAGCCTGGAACCATCCATAGAGCCTGGAACCATCCATAGAGCCTGGAACCATCCATAGAGCCTGGAACCATCCATAGAGCCTGGAACCATCCATAGAGCCTGGAACCATCCATAGAGCCTGGAACCATCCATAGAGCCTGGAACCATCCATAGAGCCTGGAACCATCCATAGAGCCTGGAACCATTCACAGAGCCAAGAGTGATCCACAGAGCCTGGAGCCATCCGTGGAGTCTGGAGCCATTCACAGACCAGGAACCATCCATGGTGCCAGCAGCCATCCAGGGAGCCTGTAGCTATCTGTGGAGCTGGGAGCCATCCACAGAGCTTGGAGCTATCCATGGAGCCTGGAACCATCTATGGAGCCTGGAGCCATCCATAGAGCCTGGAACCATTCACAGAGCCAAGAGTGATCCACAGAGCCTGGAGCCATCCGTGGAGTCTGGAGCCATTCACAGACCAGGAGCCATCCATGGAGCCTGGAACCATCCACAGAGCCTGGAACCAGCCTGGAGCCATCCGTGGAGCCTGGAGCCATCCACAAAGACTGGAACCATCCATGGAGCCTGGAGCCATGCATGCAGCTGGAATATTCAGTGTGATCCAGTCTGTAAGGTCACCTGAGTGCTGCTCTTTGGCACCTCGATGCAGTGCATTAGTTTGTTTCCTCTCAGTGCAGCTCCCAGGAGCAGGCCTTTAATCTCACAAGAGGAAACTCTCCAGGCTGCTGCTGGGAAGAGTTTGCTAATAAATATCCCACGGTAAGGATACTCTTACACCTTTCCCAATCGGCAGCTAATAACAGAGCAGCTGATGACATTTCAGCCCTTTCTGCATGGCTGATCAAACTCCTCACAGTGACTTTGAAAGCAGTGCTGGGATTTCATGTGGGTATCAAAGCCAGCAGAACACTCAATAGTTCAGATCTCTTGCCTCTGTGACTAATAGACAAAAAGATCTCTGAAAGGTTTAATATCTTACTCAAAATTTCCCTGTTTCCTGTTTGAAGCTACTTAGTGGACACGCTGGGATGTTGATGGTTCCTCTCAAAGCAGTGCCAAGAAAATATCTGACATCACTGTGGGATGAGCTCAGCTCAGCACATGGGCTTGCTGAGAGCTGGTCATGGCCAGGAGACCACGCGTTCCCAGAGGCCAGGCAGGAGAGCAGAGCACTGGCTTTGCACCTTAAACTCCCCTCTGGCAGCTGGCATTAGGGTCATTTGGTTTGAAAGACCACAGGGTCATTTAGTTCAAAAAAGACTTAAGATCATCAAGTCCAACCCTCAACCCAGTACCTCCAACATATTCATCACTAAGCCATGTCCCCAAGTGCCACATCCACACCTCTTGTGAACACCCCAGGGACAGGGACCCCACCACTGCCCTGGACAGCCCCTTCCTGTAGCCATGATATTTTCTGAAAAATCCCTTTGCCAGGATTTTTCTCCTGAGAAGCTGAGAAGTCTCAGAGCAAAAGAAAAACAATGGTTGTCTGCTTCTGTGGAATGCAACAGGTGCATCTTTGATTGGTCCATGTTGGTTGTTTCTAATTAATGGCCAATCACAGTCAGCTGGCTCAGACTCTCTGAGAGTCACAAGCTTTTGTTATCATTCCACTTCCTTTGTTTGCTAGCCTTCTGATTAAATCCTTTCTTCTATTCTTTTAGTATAGTTTTAATATAATATATACCATAAAATAATAAATCAGCCTTCTGAAACATGGAGTCAAGATTCTCATCTCTTCCCTCATCCTGGGACCCCTGTGAACACCACCACACCTTCCAATGCTTTGCAACCCTTTCTGTGAAGAACAGTTTCTTAAATATCCAACCTAAACCTCCCCCGCTGTGGCTTGAGTCCATTTCCCCGCCTGTCCCTTGTTCCCTGGGAGCAGAGTCTGGCCCCCACCTGGCTGCCCCTTTCAGTCAGGGAGTTGTGGAGAGGGACAGGGTCCCCCCTGAGCCTCCTTTCCTCCAGCCTCCCTCAGCCTGTCCTGGTGCTCCAGCCCCTTCCCCAGATTCACTGCCCTACTTTTCATTGCTTTTCCTGGGCATCCCTTTGGCCTTGGTTTCACCTCAGTGCATCCCACACCTTCCCCTGAGATCTGCAGAGGTGGCTGAAATCAGTGGGGACCCCCAGGCTGTGCCTCCAGGGAAAGCCTCATCTCCCTGTGTGCTTGTGGGTGAGCAAGGCACGAGCTCAGCTCCTGCTTCCCTCCTCTGCCAGGTCACCCAGCTGGTCAGTGACCAGCCCCATGCCGTACACCTGAGTCATCCCTTGACTTTGTGCTCTGCTTTGGTTTCTTTCAAGTTGAATAATTCAGCACTGAGGCCACGTGAGCCGGACTTACGCAGTCTCTCCAAAAAAGGCCAAACTGACATTTTTGTTCAAACGGATTTGATTTTATTTTCTCCCCAAGGAAGCCAAATTTTAAAAAACAGAAATCTTATGCAAGGGCTGAACTCGAGCTACCTCTCTTATTTGTGCAGTGAAGCCCAAGGCAGTGTCTGACATGGCTGTGGCCATCACCAGCAAGGGGCTGATCCCCATCCCCTCACTGAGGACAGCATCACTGGTGCCATCCCTCTGCTCCTGTCTGGGCAGCCACAGCTCTTTGCTTCTCTGATGCTGTAGGAAAAGCTCATCTCTGTCCTTGTCCGGAGAAATCCTTGCCCCTGGGAACTTGTGGCTCCCTCTTCCCTGTGCTCTGTACCCGGCCAGGCCTTGGGCTCCACCTCAGTGCAGGTCTGGCTGTTGTGTCCCACCAGGGAGGGAATTGGGCTGCAGGCAGGTCATGAGCAGCTCTGCAGCCTGAACAGCTCCTCCCTGTGCTTCCCCGTGACTGACAGTTCCAGAGAGCTTTGTAAATAATGTAAAGCTTTTGTCTGCTTGCTCTTCCTCCTCATCTGAAAATCAATGTGGGCACGTGTTCTGGAGCACGATGGGCCCTGTGCAGGGTCGGTGTCCTTGGCTCCAGGGAGGGGACCCAAAGGAGCCTGTTTGTCACAGAGCCACAGCAGGAGCTGTGTGGGGTGGTGCAGAGCCAGGCCCTGCTCTGCTGGGAGATGTGAGCATGGACACATCTCCTCCCAGTCCTCTCCATGGCCAAGTGACGGCTCCATCTCCAGGTGTCATGCCACAAGAAACCAGCCCCAAGCTGGGCTGATTTTCCTGAAATCAGCTGTAATTTCAGCCCCTGGGCTGGAATGCCCTGATTTCCATCAGGTGGGATCTGCTTGGTCTGAAGCCAGCCCCTCCTGTGTAGGATTAGGATGTCTCACAGCAGCCCCTTGATCATCCTCCCACCACGCTTCGTGACGGCTCCAAGCTGAGGGAGGGATCAGCTCTTCCCACTGAGGGACAAGGAGAATGTCCCACCACTCCTAATCACCAGGCCTTTCATTGCAGAACAGTAATATTTTGACAAGGAGCTCATAGTCCTCCTTCTCCACTTCTATGCTCTCCTCAACAAAAAGGACTAATTCTTTTCAGAGCACAATGGACTTTCAAAGCTTCACTTACATAAAAGCAGCCACAATGTCTCCATTTCTAATGAGTCATTGTTCCCTCTGTGAGTCCCTCGCTTCCTACTACAATACTCACTCCTCTTGGGTAATGAAAATTTAACTTTCTGCTGCTCCCGGTTGCTGGTTTGGGCACAGGAGGCTGCAAGCTGAAATAATTCAGCCAGGAACTCATGCAAACAGATTTCAGTCTTCAGAGAGCTTTAAAAGCCTGTCACAGACTCTGGCTTCAGCGATGGAAGGGCCTTCAAGGTCCTGCTGCAGCACAGACCGTGGCAATGTCATTGTGTAGGTGCCTTCCTCTGTTTTCTGGGTTGTTAAACAGGATTTTTGGGCCTTCTCGCCATCCGTGGGCGTTGAGACATCTGAAAAGCAATGCCCTGGCACTGGCAGTGTTATTTCCCTTGGAAGTCACAAACAGAGAAGAGTTTCAGCCTTTGTTTGAAAGAACAAGGCGACATTACAGAGAAACACTGAGAAACAGGAGCCACAGGTGCAAAATCTATTAAGGAAATAGAAAGAGTTCTAAAGTGGTTCTCTCTTTTTTCCTCCTTTTTTCTTCCTTTAGCTTTTATGACATGCTTGTGACTTCACAAGGATCCAGCCTGGGGTTTTTGAAAGCAAGGGTTAGTGTGCTTGCCTGCTTGCTCTTCACCATGGTGCCTTTATTGTCGCTTTTTGTTCCTGCCCTTGGGGGTTTCAGTGGCTGCAGAAGTGTCCCCTATGAGAGAGGCTCCTTGAGGAAGGCAGGAGCTTGGGGGCCAGCAAGGGGGTCCTGCTGGTGCCTGGCAGTGTGATGGTGTTCACAGGGGTCTTAGGGTGAGGGAAGAGACGAGGATCTGACTCCCTGTTTCAGAAGGCTTGATTTATTATTTTATGATATATATTACATTAAAACTATACTAAAAGAATAGAAGAAAGGATTTCATCAGAAGGCTAGCTAAGAATAGAAGAAGAAATAATGATAACAAAAGCTTGTGTCTTGGACTCTCTGTCCGAGCCAGCTGACTGTGATTGGCCATTAATTAGCAACAACCAACATGGACCAATCACAGATCCACCGTTGCATTCCACAGCAGCAGATAACCATTGTTTACATTTTGTTCCTGAGGCGCCTCAATTTCTCAGGAGAAAAAATCCTAAGGAAAGGATTGTTCATCAAAGATGTCTGTGACACTGGCAGCTCCTCAGGGAGAGGGGCAAAGCAGCAAGCAGGAGGAGATGGGAAGGCTCTGGGATCAGGGGCTCCTCTGGTGACAGCAGGTGACCTGTGGTGACAGCGCACGTCCAGCTGCAGGGCAGCTCCAGAGTGCAGTGGGACACTGGGCTGGTGCTGGACCCTGGCCAAGTGGCATCATTAGCATCTCATTTCCATAACTGTTTGCTTTTAGAACAAAACAAAAAAATTCAGCAACTAATTCAGAGCCCTGAGTTTTGGTTCTGCTTGGAACACCTCTGTGCTGGATGGGCAGATCCTCAATGGACGCTCTCAGGGGTAGAGTCAGTGCCCAGTGACTCCCTGTGAAATTCCCAAGAAGCCAGGCATCAACTCAGTCATTTCTTTGAAAATATTCCAAGTCTCTACACTTGAGGGAAGATGGGATGTGGAAATTAAACAGGGCTACACTTGGGTTGGGGGCACATGGACATGTTGTTGCATCTCCCTGTTTTGTTATGCACCACTTCCCAAATGCATTTGGGGATGCTGTGTGCAGCAGGAGGGGACAAGGAGATGAGGGTGCCCTGCCTGGACTTTTGTTGGGCTCATGTGGTGAGCTGTATCTGCCTCTGGGGTCCCAGCACAGGAAGGAGCTGGAGCTGCTGGAGCCAGTCCAGAGCAGCCCATGGAGATGCTCCAGGGCTGGAGCCAGGCTGGGAGAGCTGGGGATGCTCACCTGGAGAGGAGAAGGCTCCAGGGAGAGCTCAGAGCCCCTGGCAGGGCCTGAAGGGGCTCCAGGAGAGCTGGAGAAGGACTGGGGACAAGGGATGGAGGGACAGGACACAGGGAATGGCTCCCACTGCCAGGGGGCAGGGCTGGATGGGATATTGGGAATTGGGAATTGTTCCCTGGGAGGGTGGGCAGGCCCTGGCACAGGGTGCCCAGAGCAGCTGGGGCTGCCCCTGGATCCCTGGCAGTGCCCAAGGCCAGGCTGGACAGGGCTTGGAGCAATCTGGGACAGTGGGAGGTGTCCCTGCCCATGGCAGGGGTGGAACTGGATGGGCTTTTAAGTTCCCTTCCTACCCAAACAATTCCACGATTCTCTGATGAACTCCTATTCTGCAGAGATTTGGATTAACCAGTATTTAGGGCTGACACTTTGTATAGTGGAAGGGGAGAAGCTGGGAAGCTCCTGCTTGCCCAACAGGTTAGTCAAACCTCCTGCTTTAAAACCAAAGCATCATTTTGTTATTCCATTTTAAACATTCCTAGAAAAATACCCAACTGACATCTTTCAGCCCATTTTCTTGTAGCTGAAAACGCTGAGCCTGCATTTGTAAATCACCGTTTCCCAGTCTTTCCTCATTTTCAGTTATTTTCTGTCAAGTATCTTATCTCCCTTAAAACTTTTCTGCAAATTACTTGTTCCTTTGACATTAAGACATAAGCTGTAACGTGGACAGGCCTCTGATCTTCCAAACCCAGTTAAACCCAGTAATCAGACTTTAAGCTGATTTGAAAGTGAGTTGAGCTCTGTCTTCAGTACTTTTTTCTTTTTATTTTATCTGAGATTTAGGGAGAGATGATCCTACTGTGGAGCAGGGACTGGGCCAGGTAATGCTCTTAAGGTCCTTACACCCATCTTTCCTCTCCTGTGACTGAGTCTGAGCTGTTTGTAGCTGAAATGGAGCCTTGGATGAATAAAAAATGGGTTTAAGTGACAGTTCTTCACACTGAACAAACACAGGGAAAGAAAATACAGGAGACATATGCCATGTTTCTGCTCTGATTTTCCATGGCCATCAGCTCGTCTTTAAAACAAAATCAAGAAATAAGAGAAAAAGGAAAAATAAAACATAAAAAGAGCTTCATTTCCAGCAGCAATTACCAAATGAAGCCTGTGCTTAATGGGCATTTGCAGAGGGCACAGACACCACTTTGTGCCTCTGCGTTCTCATTAGAGCTCGTGCAGCTCCCAGCTGACAACCTGATAATTCTCACTGATAAAACAAATCTTTTTGGGTTATTGCTGCCTTCCTGCTCTGTCCCTGCTCGCCCAGCTCTGCCTTGAGAATTGTCAGGATTACAGAGTGAGCTGTGAAAACCGGTTAGTGGGTGGAAAGTATATATTAAAATAAAACAACAAAACCACAAAACAAAACACCCACTTTTTCTGCTTCTGAGTTTTCTCTCTCATCCCATTTTTCCCTGCTATCCTAGGAGTGTTTGTCCTTTATGAATCCAAAAAAAAAAATACAGAGCTGACTCATGTTCCCTTTGAAATTAAATATCTAAATCTCACACAAGGGTTTGTGTCAGAGGCCACCATGACTTCCAGTGAGTGCCTCCCAGCAGGAAAAGCTGGAATCTCCTCTGGAATTAACCTGCCCTGTTGTGCAGGCAGCACCATGCCAAGAGCCACCACTGTGGTCTTTTGGAGTATCTGGGGTGAAAATCAGAGTTCCTTGGAGATTTGTGGGTGCTGGGACACCTGGGATCTCCAAAATATCCAGGTGCCCAAGGTGCTCCTGGAGATCTGCAAAACTTCCAGCTGGGCTTTTTACCTTCCTGTAATGTAAAGCATCTGGAATTTCAAAAGGACAGCTCTGTTTTTCCCTGTTCTCCTTTAGGTGGCTAAGAGCGAGCTGAAGCTATAATCAATTAAATTGAAATATAAGCACTCATGTGGGGGCACACGTTGGTTCCATGGCGTGAGCTGAAAAGTGATGGAGCTTTGGAGCCCTGCCCTGTAGGAAAGGCCCTGCAGCTCATCTGGAAACAAGTTCAAATGCAAGAACTTGTGTCACACTTAACCTTGGTTCCGGATTAATCATCAGGCAATGATTAAATGGAGTCGGTGTAAATTAGGATTGGATT
Organism: Geospiza fortis; assembly: GCF_000277835.1. NCBI lineage: Eukaryota > Metazoa > Chordata > Aves > Passeriformes > Thraupidae > Geospiza > Geospiza fortis. Next base: position 752,767 of record NW_005054541.1, on the reverse strand, counting down.
GATTTGGGGTGGATCACATGGAGACTGTCCTGCCTTGACAAATTGGTTTTCAAGAGGAATTTTTCCTCCAGCCCAGTCCCCTTCCATGGACTGAGCAGACACTCAGTGGAGGGCACAGGCTCTGAATTGCTGCCTATGCAGGGCCATAATTCCTACCCAGAGAGGCTCCTGGTCCTACAAACCCCACAGGTAACTCAGTGAGGGGCAATTCAGTGGTTCTGCCTTCCCCCCAACACCTCTTTCCCAGATCATCTCCTGAATCCTGAATCAGAGCAAGACTAAGTGGAGGCAGAGCAATTGGGATGCTCTACAACCAACCCACAGAAAAAACTGTGCCCACAGCAGCCCAGATATCAGCAGATTTGAAATGGCCCCACATTTAGGATCTTCCAGCTTCAGACTGTGGCTCTGCAGGGGGATTTTGGGGTTGTCCCATGCACTCATTATGGAAAGAAAAAAAAAATAGCAGGATTTAACACTTTGAATCCCTGGAACATCCAAGGCCAGGTTGGATGTGGCTTGGAGCACCCTGGGATAGTGGGAGGTGTCCCCACCCATGGCAGGGGTTGGAATGAGATGGGCTTTAAGATCCCTCCCAACCCAAACCATTCTGGGATTCTCTGAATAATTTTCAATCGTGGCAAAGCCAAGGGAGAGTGAAAATAAAACTTAATGCTGAGTAAACTCTGCTGTGGGAGAGATTAGAGTGGCTGGAGTGCTTCCCATGGAAAATGAGAAGTGCCATGTCACACTTGGGGTGTGAGACATCCCACCATGGCAGGAGATGACCCGGGGCTGGGATTTGTTATTGCAGCATTGCAGGTAGGGAAGGGTGAGGAGAAATTTGTGAGTTTGACAGTGCAGCTTCGAGAAAGGCAGTGCTGAGGCAGAGCTGGGCCTTCCCTTCCCCTCCAGATGTGTGGGAAGCTCCCAGCAAATGCAAGGAGGTGACACCTGGGGAGGGAGCAGAACAGCAGCAGTTGGTTGTTTCCCTGAGTGTTTTATAGCAGGTTGTTTCCTTGCACATCCTGATTTCAGAGAGCACACGAGGTGGGAGCAAGGCTCAGAAGCAGAGGATCAACATCCTCTTTTATTATGTGTAATATAAAATATTGCTGCTGCTGAACATCCTGCTGCTTCTCTCTCTGTGATCATTGTGGCTGAAACACTACCACCACAATTTGGAATAAAACAGTTACAAGAAATGCTGGTGCCTCTTGGTTGGAGCTTTCTTTTCCCCCTAGGGAGCAAAAATATTGCAAATATATGTCTGTAACAAAGTGCTGTGTCCACCTCTGGGTCCTCAGCACAGGAAATATGTGGAGCTTCTTGAAGGAGCCCAGAGGAGGTGGCAGAGATGCTGCAGGGCTGGAGCCCCTCTGCTCTGGAGCCAGGCTGGCAGAGCTGGGGGTGCTCCCCTGGAGAGGAGAAGGCTCCAGGGAGAGCTCAGAGCCCCTGGCAGGGCCTGAAGGGGCTCCAGGAGAGCTGGAGAGGGACTGGGGACAAGGGATGGAGGGACAGGACACAGGGAATGGCTCCCACTGCCGGAGGGCAGGGCTGGATGGGATATTAGGAAGGAATTGTTCCCTGTGAACAGGATGAGCTTTAAGGTCCCTTCCAACCCAACCCATTCTATCATTCTATGGGGCAATCATGTAATTAAAAAAACACATAATTAAGAACTGCCAAGCTCAGTCTCCCATTTGTGCTGTGCCAGGAGCATGCTGGCCCGCTGCATCCCAAGGAAGTGCATGCTGTTTGAAGGCACTGCAGAGCTGACAGTGTCCTGTTTCTCTCTCTGTCCCCGTGCAGGCCAGGCGTCCTGCCATCCCCGAGTACAATGGCATCGTGCTCTGGATCAAGGACGGGCTGGCCCTCGGCGTCGGACGGGATCTCTCAAGTACGTGGGGACACCCCATTAAAACCCTGGGTACTGAGGTGTTGCGTTGTGATTTCAGGGTTTACCCCAGAACCTCGGGTCCCTCCCCTGAAGATTCCCTCCCAGCTGTGTCAGTCCCCTCTCCTTTCCCCTCCCTGACCCCTCCCAGCACTGTCTGTCAGTCCTGGCATTCCAGAAGGGCACTGAGTGATTGGCAGATCCAAAGGATGCCCTCTACCCCTGGGGGGCATTGGGCCATCCAGGTGTCCTTTGTCCCTTTGTCCCTCCCCTCCTGTCCCTG
>NW_005054541.1:749610-750019 GCF_000277835.1 Geospiza fortis | reverse complement strand
GCCAAGGCACATCCCATACACAATATTGGTGATATTCCAATACTGAGGATTGTAAACTTTCTGTACTGACAAACACTAACCCCCAAGAAAACACTACATTTAACATAAAACTGTAAAAAAAAACCTTCTAAAAAGTAAGTCAGGACACCACCTGTTAGAACTCTATTTGCTAAGAATTTTTAACTTTCTGTACTGACAAACACCCCCAAGAAAACACTACATTTAACCTAAAACCATAAAAAAACCTTCCAAAACTAAACAATAAAATGAAAATTATATATGTGTACTTTAAACAAAAGTGTATAATATCATGTAATAAAAAACTTAAATTTTTAAATTTTAAATTATTACTATATTTTATATATAATGTAATGTAATGTAATATAATGTAATATAATGTAATATAATG
>NW_005054541.1:717381-749397 GCF_000277835.1 Geospiza fortis | reverse complement strand
AATAAATCTAAATAGAATAAATAATTAATTTAAATAAATTATTAATTTATAATTATAAATGTAAATATAAATAAAATAAAACAAGTCACAACTAATTAGTTATTTTGATAAAAATAAAACTAATTTCAGTGTCATTTCTTAATTAAACAATTTATCCATAAAAACACTTATAAATAAAACTCCAATTTTAACATATTAAAATAAGATACTATAAAACTCACAATTTATAAAACTGTAATATAAATAAAAATTAATGAACATCTAAATCCAAACAAAAAATACCATTTCACACATTTAATCCCAATTTTAACCAAAAAAAAAATCCACAACCATCCTCCATAAAGAAGAAAAGCAGGAGGTCTCCTCACCCAACATTTATTTGGGGAATGATGTTTTCATTTCAACTCTTAACACCTTCCAGTCCATCCAACCATAGGCATTGATGCTTGGAATAAACTAAAATCTGTTTCACTCTGACCTGAAACAAACCTGTTGGCTCCCACAGATGTCCCCTGACCCTTTGGAAATGCCCGGCTTGATTTCCTTGGAAATTAACGTCACCTTTCCAAAATGTGGGATGAAATGTTTTATACATATTGCAAGTGCCTGTTTTGATATTCTCAAAAATGAAAAGAACCACAGAATACCCTGAGTGTGAAGGGACCCACAAGGCTCTGTTTGCTTTGGACAAGTGTTTGTGGCTTCCGCAAGCTTTGGTTTTGGCAAATTATAGTTTGGTGACCGAATTGTTCAGAATTCCCATTCCTTAATCCCACACCCTCACTGTGATTGAGGGTTAATTGCAGCTGGTGAAGGCAGGTGCAATACTGGGGAAGTTTCGAGTTTATTCTGTATATTTCGCTGGGAAACACTAATTTGAAACTGAAATATTTCATGAGAATAGGAAGAGTGTTTGCTGGAAACAGCCTGGGAGAACATGGAGCCCTTCAGGAGCTGCAGTGTCCCCCAGCTCTGCAGAGTTTGTGCACGTGTGACACTGCTCGGCTCCCAGTGACCTGAGAGAGTTTTCCCAAGGCAGCATTGAGAAACCAGGGGAGGCTCCATGCTTTTTGGTCTCCAGGGACCCTGCTCTTCCCTAAAGTGCAGTGCCTCTTCTTTTTTCCCTCAATTTTTTATTAATACATATAATTGCTTATTTACAGCTGTGCCCGAGTGAGCAGCCCCGTCTTCGCCTGTTTTTCAAAGCTGTGAGCCACAACTTTTGCATCTATTAGGGAGCTGAGCTTCCCATGCAAGACCTTGCAACACGATTGAGTAACAAGAGCTCCAGTGAAGTAGGGAGCTGATGTGAATGACTTCCACAATTAACAGAGCCAGGGCTGCTGGAAGCTACAGGAGCTGCCAGCTCGCGTGATACCAGCTCAGCCAGTGTCTAATTAGCACAATACAAACAAACCCATCATTTGTACTCCTCGCGGTTCAGGAGAGCAAATCCTGCTGTTGATAACTCGAGAAACAACAGAAGCACAAGTGTGTGCCAGCGCTGGGTTACACAGGGCATTGGGCACAGGAAGACATGGGGGTGGCACTTTTCCTCCTGTGTGTCCATCCTCTGTGTCCAGCCAGGCTGACCAGGGCTGCAGGTGCCCCCATGTTGTATTGCACTAAATAGTTATTTAGTTGTTTGCATTGGGTGTTTGGTAATTTGCGCTGTTCACAGGATTTGTATCCTATGACCTGAACAGCCTGTCCAGACACAGATTCTTACACCCCACAGACCCCTGCCCAAGCTTTACACAGAGCTAATCATGGTTGGATTCCAGGGTGTCACCTCAGCTGACTCCAGGAGCTGAGGATATTCCATGATGGATTGCAGAGAAGCAGGAGCTAGTGGGTTTCCTGGTGGAAGGGCTCACCCCTTTTTCTTGCCCAGGGAGGTTGTGAATGCCCCAGCCCTGGAAGGGTCCAATGCCAGGCTGGAGAAGGCTTTGAACAACCTGATCTAGTGGGAGGTGTCCCTGTCCATGGCAGGGGAACTTGGATCCCAATGATCTTTAAGGTCAAAACCAAACCTTCCAACACTTAACATTCTATGATCCCATGATTCCTTGGGATTTCAGTTAATGCTCCTTCATCAGCACTTCTTTTTTGAACCTGTAGAGCAAAACATGCAGTCTCTTTCCTGGATTTGGCAGGTTCTCTTTCTCTCTCTTTGGGTTGGGTACCCTGGAGAGGAGGAAGCTGCCTGGTTCCTGGGAATTGCTGTGGGGTGCTGGTGATGCCCTCCTCATCCCTGGGCTCATGGCTCCAGCTTGTTGCAGCATATACTGCAGTTAAGACAGCCACAATACACAGAGTATCATCATACAATTTCAGAAAGCTTCAACCCATACAGAATAACAGCACACCACTGCAAAAAGCTGCAAGTGCCTGCCCTTCTTGTTCTTTAGCCCAAATTTTTATACCCCTCATGGTTCATGCCTTACACCTGTGTGCCCTCTGTTCCCTGGGTGGTTGCTCAGCACACCTGGGCACTCCATGGCTCATTGCTGTCAGTGCTGCTCACAGCTGTACCCACGGGGGATAAGGCTCAGCCCCATCCCAACCACCACAAACCGTGTGCCTACCCCAGCTGCCTCCTGACCCGTGCTTTGCCTTGGGCAGGTTACCCACGCTATCTGGTCGTAGGAGACCATCTGTCAGGTCAGCACCACCTGAAGATCCTGCGAGCTGACCTGCAGGATGACGCCGTGTATGAGTGCCAGGCCATCCAAGCCGCCATCCGATCCCGACCTGCCCGGCTGACCGTCCTCGGTGAGTCCTGGCTCCTCACACCCTCCTGGTTTGTTGGGCTTTCACTGCCTTCATGGTCACACTGAGTAGCTTTTGACAAAATGTTTTGCTGCTGGATCAAGAGGGCTGGGAATGAACCCATGGGGAGAGCAGTGGGGGAGCAGCTCAGTCCTGAGAACAGGATCAAAGGAAGCTGCTTGGGGAGTGAAGCAGCTCTGGGGTGGAGTATGACAGTTCTAGGAGTAACACAGCCAGCAAGTGTTTGGCACTTCAGCTTTATGGATTTATGCCCCAATTCCAGAGAGTCTGCCCATAAATTTAAGGATATGAAGAGTGTCAGTGTCATCAATTACGCATTACCCTGCCTACAGGACCAGGACAACTCCACCCCCTGAGGAAAGACTGGTTTCATACTATGCAGTATTTTTAAACTATCTACATACTAATATTTTATCATCCTGTGTTTCTCAGTAATTCATCTTTCCCATGAGCAGCACACGAGGATATTACCTGGAATCCCAAAATCATGTAGAGGACTTTTTTTTGTGGGAGGTGGGTGGGGAGCACTGGCAGAGCTGGAGGGCTTTGTTGGCCATCTGGCAGAGCAGGAGGGAGGCTCTCCCCACAGGAGTGCTGGGAAAAGGCAGGCACATCAGCGAGGCTTCCCGGAATGGACATGGCTTCAGAGAACTTAATGAAAATGGTATTTTTCTTAAGCAGCTTGGACAAAACCCAGTCTGCATTGCTGCTCCCAGATTCATCCTGATTATTCAACCCTCAAAGTGAAACCATTTGCATATTTAAGTTTGTTTAAATTCAAAATTTGATTTCTTTTTTCCTTGTTGTTTTTATTCCTGGTTAGTTTCTAGGGAGAAAAAAACCTCACATTTTAAAAAGATCCAAATCAAGAATTTCTATGCTTTTAGTCAGATCAACGCTGATTAGTTTTAAGCAGCCAAAAGAAGTGAATTAAGGTACCAGCTGTGGTTGAAGGTGCACCTCACTGGAGTCTGCACTATGAAAATGAGTTCCAATTCCTGGTTTGCAATTTCCCCTGCATTTGTTTTCCTCCCTCCACAACCCTACAACATTCCCTACTCCCAAACTTTCACAGCTGCCATCCCTTCTTTCCCCGACCCTGATGATAATTATGATTTCTCCTTCTTCTCAATCAATCCTTGGCAGCAGCTCAGAGCTCTGACATGTGCCCATACATGAAATAATCCTGGAAATGAATAGGAAAAGCGGAACGTTGTCTTGCTCACCGACAACCCCTCCTTCGCCTGGGCTCCCTCCTTCTGTTGTGAAAGCAGAATACATTGCGGGAGCCAGACAAAAGAAATAATGTTATTTAATTAGAGCTAAAGATTTCAAAACTAATTTAGTCCCAGGGCGTACGTCAGAGCTGCTGCGAAGCGTTGATTGAGCAGAGAGATGTTTTTATGGATCAAAAGGAAATCGTTATTATCTTTGGGGTTATGGAATGTGTTGAATAGATAGTAGTTAATGTTTATGTGGATATACATAGTAGTTGCTAATTGGTACATTTACCTAAGATGTTCAGCAACTTATATTTGCAGAGTGTTTTCCTTTTAAGAAAATTAAAGTTACACCATGTTCAATTTAGGCGAAATCGATGAGCCAGTGTGGGTTTGGAACTGACTGGTAGCTCATCTTTAACTTTAGGAGTATTTATGCAGATGTTCTGAGGGGGGGAAAGTGATCACAGCCCCAAGGCTGCCAGAGCTCCAGGAGCATTTGCACAATGCTCTCAGGGATGGACAGGGTGGGATTGTTGGGGTGTCTGCGCAGGGCCTGGGGTTGGACTCAATGACCTTGTGGGTCCCTTCCATCTCAGGAAATTGTGTGATTCTATGACATTTCAGGCTGACTGGGGAGGTAGGAGTGATGATCCCACCTTTGCAAGGGGTTGGTGATCAGCAGCTCACACTGCTCCTTTGGGATGGGGTGTCCTGTGCTGGCAGCAAGGGCAGGGGCTGCTGTGGGATCTGTGCTCTGTGTTTCAGCCACCCCAGTGGAGGGGACAGATGTGGCACATGAAGAGTAGAAGCCTTAAGCCCCCATGTTTCTGACAGCTGGGAACAACGTGCAGCCTGTCAGGCTGAACTCACTGCATGACAGGGGGTAACACATGTCTGTGAAGGGAGAGAGACATTTCTGCTGCTTCCAGATGTGCAGCACCACCAGCTGTGCAGACATGTCTGCTCTTAGCATGCAGTGCGTGAGCCTGCTGTAGTTGTGAGCTAAGCAGCTGTGTCTGGAGGGAGCTGGATCTCCCAGATTTCATCTCCCTGGGTTGGGAAGGGATGTGCCAGGCTGCCTGAGCTGCTCACAGGAAGATGCCTGGGGGGCCATTCCTTCATCCCAGTCTGTCCAGCTTCACTGAGGCTGCAGACTTCCCCTGGGTAGGAGAGGATCCCTGAGGCATCCTTGGAGCTGGGTGCAAACCATGCAGCTCTCTAGGAAGTGATCAATCACAGCTGAGGCAGAGCTCAGAGGCTCTGGTGGCTGGGGGGCTCTGGTGGCTGGGAGCCCAGCCTCTGGGCTTGGTTTCTCAGTGGCTCTTCAGCCAGCTGGGTGTTAGAGGCAGTTCTGGGGAACTCTATCCTGCTCTATCACCCCCAGCCTTGTCTCTAGAAAAATGACCCTGCCTGTTTTTTGTGAGTGTTGGTGCTGCCTTGTCTGTCCTTGCCAGATTTTCCACTTCCTTGCTATCAAGAAATCCCCTAATGCCTCCAGATTCAGGCTCCAGCTGCTGTCATTCATGTCTGACAACAGCTTTATGGGGCTGATGCCTCCTACCTCCCTGCTCAGATGCTGAGCTACACCATATTTTAATTAAATATTTAAGGTTTTGTCACATTGTTTTCAAATCTACATGGTTAAATGTAGTGGAACAGATCATTCCATAGCCTTGGAAGTCCAAACACTCAAACAGACGAGCTTTTTACTGTCATCAGCATCAGGGAAAGTCTTTTCTTTGTGGAGTTCCGGGGACAAATATTGCTGGGAAATGTTGTCAATGCATCCCAAAGCTGGAGGGCTCCCCTTCTCCAGGGCTCCCTCACCTTCCCTCCTACCATTGCCCAGACTCTCAGAGGAAGGAGTCCCTGCCCAATCTCCTCAGGATATCTGCCCTAAGCAGGGAAAGTTGATAAATCTGATGGGATTTGGGACATATGGAGGCATACAAGATTTTCTGCAAGCAAAGGATGTCAAGGCAGGGGAGCCCAAGCCAGGCAGGCTCTGGGAAGCCACTGGAGGGCTATTTGCTACCTGGTACATCTCTAATGGCAGGCTGCTTAATTTATGATCTATTTAACTAAGCCAGGGTATTAATTAAATAAAGTAAGAGCCTGATTAGGACTTGGAGAAATTTAAAAATAAAATCAGGCAGCAATCGAGCGAAATTGCAAAGCAAACACTTTGGCTGTAACCACTGGAGAGTTCCCTCCAGTCTTCCATCAAAGCTCAGAGCAGGGAGGGCAAATACAAGAGATTATATTGCCAACAGATGTGTGTTGTTAAAATATGCATCTGCCAGCCGTGTAGCTTCAGGAGCCAGAGGGCTCGCTCGTGGATCCTTCTGCACTCGCGGGACCGTGAAGGAATTTGAGGCCCCGGCAGCCGAGCTGGGATTTGCAGACACGTTAATTAACGTTGAGTTCCCAGATCTCAGAGGCAGCCAAGCAAGGAGAAACTTTGAAGAGAGCTTTGGTTTCCCTGGGAGGGAGCAGGGAGGGAGAGGGGAGCCCTGGTTCGTGGTGCCAACGTGGCCACAGTGTGGTGACATTTCAGCCTGCAGTGACACCTCAGCCTGTGGTGACATCTGGGCCTGTGCTGACACCTCAGCCTGTGGTGACATCTTGGCCTAGAGTGACACCTCGACCAGTGGTGACACCTTGGCCTGCAGAGACATTTTGGTCTGCAGTGACACCTGGGCCTGTGGTGACATCTGGGCCTGCAGTGACATATAGGCCTACAGTGACACCTTGACCTGTGGTGACATCTCGGCCTATGGTGACACCTGGGCCTGCAGTGACACCTTAGCCTGCAGTGACATGTCGGTCTGCAGTGACATCTCAGCCTGTGGTGACACCTTGGCCTGCGGTGACACCTCGGCCTGTGGTTGTAGCAATGTATCTGAACAACTTGGGCTACATCGTGCACCAGCCATGCCACTTGTAGTTGTTATCATTAGAGCCCTCTGGAATTCATCAAGGTTACTAAGACATAAATTGTGCTAAATTAAGGAAGAAGAAGCTGAGAAACAGAATTCCAAGACCACAAGAACTAGATAAAGGAGGGCGGTGAAGCACCTGGACTGTAACCAGTGACATATTCTGAGAAGTGTGTGCAGAACACGTGGACAAGCCTGAGGCACCAATCAAGAGATGTGTGATCAGCGTGTGCAGGAGGGTTAGAATGTATAAATAAGTGCATAATGTAAACAATAACGGGCTTCTGCTTAATCATATTGGTTAGTTGTCCAGGAGTCCTGATTCTCTGGTCTGCGGTGACACCTCGGCCTGTGGTGCCCAGGGCTGGCAGGACCCACCATGCCCAGAGGATGGAGCAACCAGGACAATGAAGCAGATGGATGATGAGGTGTTGGGAAACTGGATTGCTCCTCTCCTTCATGGCACCTTGGCAGGAGCATGCCAAGGCTGTCCTGGTCTGTCCTCCCCAGCAGGAGATGCGGCACCGCCAGCCTGGTGATGCCTTGTGAAGGCTGACCTAGAACAGAGACTGGCCAGAGCTAAAGAATAAAGTAGGGATTTATTAGGAGGCCTCAATGGACATACCTTGGGCAGCACAAGAGCCCAAGATGCACCAAAATGGTCACAAAAATGGACAACCGGTCACGGGGTCTGTCACTTTGATAAGTTCTGCATCTTGCAGTTCATTGTCCCATTCCAGCTTTAGCCCATGCAGCCCCATCCTGCTTGTTTTTCTCTCTCCAGCCCACGGTGTTTGTGCTCTTGGGCTGAGATTTGGATCATTTGTCCTTGGTGCCCAGCTGGAGCAGGAATTGTTTTGTCTCCCTGCTCTGTGCACAGAGCTCAGCATCCCCTGATGTGAAGCCCAGACCCACACACTAAAGCAGCACAGAATCTGAAAAACATAAAAGCTAAACCTGAGGCATCACCAGCCACGTACCTCAGGCTGTCCCAGGAAGCTCCCAGGCAGCACTTGCTTGGCACAGGGGAAAGGCTGGTCCCAGAGGTGCCAGTGGGAAATTGGCCACAAGCAGGAAAGGCAATATGAGGGTGTGAGGAGGGAGGCAGGGGAGCTACTTCCAGAGACTTAAGGTGAATAATTGATAGGCAATTAACTTGTACCTTCACCTTTTATAGTCTAATTCCCTCTCTCCTCCCCTCCATGGCCTCTTCTAATATTAACTCTGTCTTCACGTGTGTCCCATTAGGAATAAAGCTTTCTTAAATCAACATGAATTATTTAACTCTACAGCTTAAGTTAATTTGAAGTGAGAGCTCCTGTCTCTTTACAATGGCACAAGGCAGGGACAGGAGAGGGTCATTGGGGTGTCAAGTGCATCCACATTCAATCACAGCCATTTTCCTCTTTTTATTTTATTTTTTTATTTTATTCCAATCCTCTTTCTTGCCAAGTCTTTCCAGTTCTCCCCTGCAGAGCAGAGTAAGCATTTCCATTACCAAAACGATGGTTGGCAGCTTGAGACATCTGCATTTCCTAGCTTTCAAGCTCTTTAGTGGAGTTTGATCAGGAAATAAAGAGGTTATGTCCTGGGTAAACGCCCTTTCTCAACATTTGTTTGTAATGCAGAGCTGCAAGAAAAAAAAGTGAGCAGGTGATGTCTCAAATCCAGAAACAGTTCAGCTTGGAACCCTTTTTCCACACTTTTTAATAGAATTCAGTTATCTGAATGCAAAATTCAGATCATGTAGAGCTGGGATGTCAATTCAGAAAAAAAAAAAAGAAAGAAAGAAAGAAAGAAAGAAAGAAAAGAAAGTGATGAAAATGTGATCATTTTCTTCCAGACAGTCTCTTCTCCTTGAACAACTTTCGGTCTTCACAAAGCTCCATTTTCTGCTGGGAATATTTTCAGTGGCAAAACAGCAAGTGGCTCTACTGGGAACGAAACAGAAACATCAAACAATCGAGCGCAAATCCCAAATAACCTAAATATTTGATGTCGTGTCTGAGCAGCTTAAGTTTACAGCTCTGTGAGCCGGCTCCTTCTGATAGCAGAGGGTGGCCAGGTTTCCTTGCTCTCATCCCTGTGTGGCTCTGGGGTGGGAAGGCATCTCCATGGGATTGACCATTCCAGAAAAACCCAGGGGCTCAGAGGTGAAAGGCAGCCACTGCCTCGAGCAGTCTAGAGCTCGAAAACAGACCACAGAGAGGGCTAAAAAACTGGGTCTTGAGATCTCCCTAGGTGGGTTTCACTATTGGAATAAATCACACAAAACTCCATTTTCTTCATGGTGGAAAAAGCCCCTACTTTATTAATGTAACTCATTTTTATATAGTTGACAGACCTTGTGCATGACTCCAGTGGGTTAGTAGCCTTCTTGCCAATTACTTTATTGGTTAGTAAAGTATTTTACTTGTCTATCAAATCTCTATACTCTTTAATTGTTTACATATTTTCTTCACTGGTTTTCATGGGATAGGTTTAATGTTTATGCAGGTGTTAGTGGTTTTTCACCCAGGAATAGATTGTTATGTTAATGAACGGTTCACAACAGGATTGATTTCACATGGGAACTTGCAAAGTGCTAGCTTGACAAGGCCAGCCATCTATTTAACAGAGCAGGCTGATTTTATGAGGCCTTTCTTTTCTAACTTTTCTACTTTACTGCAACATTTCACCTGGGTGTTGGGAAGTGCTGCTTCCCCCATTCTGGAGGGGTTTGCACCCTGTCTGTGAGGAGGAGGAGAAGGGAAGGCAGCGTTTGCATGAGCTCTGTTCCCCTTACTTCAAAGGAGACAAGCAAAATGACATCTTTATATCCCCAGTAAGTACATCTGGGCTGGTGCTGGGTGCCAGGATGAAACTCTCTGTGAGACAGATCCACCCACCTCAGGCTCTGCCAGGGTCATAGCAGTGGAATAACAACATTGCAGTTGTACAAACATGGGAAGAAGAAAGCTAAGGAAAGGGTTTGTTTCACCTTACAGACATTAAAAATTATAAATATAATAGAACCATGGGATGCTTTGGATTGAAAGGAATATTAAAGATCCTTTAGCTCTGCTTCCTTGCTCTTCCACTATCCCAGGTTGCTCCAACCCCCCTTCAACCTGGCCTTGGATACTCCCAGGGATCCAGGGCAGCCATAGCTGCTCTGGGCACCCTGTGCCAGGGCCTCCCCACCCTCACAGGGAACAATTCCTTCTCCAGCTCTCCTGGAGCCCCTTCAGGCCCTGCCAGAGGCTCTGAACTCTCCCTGGAGCCTTCTCCTCTCCAGGTGAGTACCCCCAGCTCTCCCAGCCTGGCTCCAGCCCTTGAAGCATCTTCCATGGCCTCCTCTGGGCCCCTCTGCCAGGTCCACGTCCCTCCCCACAGGACAGGGCTGTGTGTGAGCAGGGGCTGGTGTTCAGTCACACTGGGGGAAGTTAGGGCCAGGCCGGCATTAAGCAGATGCTGCTTCTGCTCCTCCAAACCCTGCTCCAGATGGGCTCACACAGTTCTTACAACTTTGTATTTCCTAAATGCCCTGGGGTTGACTGATGCCACCTCTCCCATCAAAGCTTCCCTTCCCTAAGCCCTCGGAGCCACACCAGCATTCCTACCTGCACACTGAAGTACCACAGAGTAAATAGGAAGAGACACAGATAGAAATGATTAATGTTCATGTTCCTGCACCAATCTGTGATTCCTTGTCTCGATGCAGAGAGGGCATCGTGGCTCTGACCCGTGGTTTTATCGAACACGAAGCATTTGGCTTTTCCCTGCAGTCTGCTGGGCTGGGCTGACCTGATGGATGCAAAGCACAGAGGGCTGATAAAAAACCCCTCCTGATCTTTAGTCATGTCTTTGTCTCTTCCCAGCCTACTCTGCAGGCTCTACCACTGCCCTGGCCCTGTTACTCTGGCTGTGATGGCCATGAGGGTGCTGTGAAATGATGTGGGGGTGCTGGTGTCAGAACCTCTCTGTGCTGCTGTGCTCACCACTCATTCCTGTGCCTGCAGCCCCTCCTGCTCTGGGCACGACCCCTCTGCACCTCATCTACACAAGCCACCTGGGGGCCAGCAGCTCCCTCCACACCCCACCAGCCTTTCCCTTTCCCCCCCCAGCCTCTCCAGCTCCCTGGCATGCCCGTGGACAGTGGGCATTATTTTGCTTCACGCGCTGCTGAACTGCTGACACCTCACATTCTGCACGAGCAAACCTCGCTTTGCTTTCACTCCTACGCACGATTCTCCCTCTTGCCAATCAAGACCCAGCTCCCCCATCTGCATCCTGCCCGTGCTCCTCTGCATCTGTGCTCACAGCAGCCCCTTTGTGCCTCGCCCAGCTGCGCACGGATGCGATGCCGGGAGCCCGGCGGGTTGTTGGTGACCTGACACAGGTATTGACTGCCTCTCCCTTGTCAGCCGGCAGAGAAGAACGAGGCTCTCGGAGCGTGACATCACCTGAGCGACAGCCCCCGCTCGGCCATCGATCGCCCGGGTGACAAATGAAGCGGCGGCGCCGCCCGGCGGGGAGCGGCTCTGGGAGAGGCTGCCTGAAGGGATGCCAGCCCCCTGCCCGTGCCCAGCCTGCAGGAATGTTGTTTCCTGGCTCCAAGAGCTTGGCCAGCCCTTTTTGCTTGTCTTGCCTTTCCCTGCTCCGTGAAGTGTTGTCCAGCCTCGCCCCACTGTGCCTGAGCTTCTCTGTCATCATTGGATGGTTCAGGCTTCCAGCTCAGTTCCCAGCTCAGCCAGCATCTCCCAGCCCATGGTGAAGGAATCTCTCTGTTACACATCCATACAGAGCATTCCCAGTGCCCCTGTCAGCGTGATGGATGCCAGCCTCCCATCCTGCAGAGCACTGGGATGGGTTGGGAGCTGTGCCATTCCTTCTGGCTTCAGCTGGGCTGTAAAACTGGATGGTCGTGTCTTACTGACTGACTTGTGGGTGCCCTTGGTAATTAACAGGAGAATAACCTCTCCTGCCTCAGGATATTTTTCACGTGCCAAGATGGACAAATGACCCTCTGGAAGGAGCTATTACTCTTTCTTTGGCATTAAAGGTCCCTGATGTGCTCAAATTTGCCCCCTTCAGTGGCAAAGAGAGGTGGAAAGCATGGACATGGCATTGGATGACCCCCCCAGCACTCTCCAGCCTCCTGCTCCAGGGAATTGGGCCAGGGCTCTCCCACAGGGACAGCCACAAAGCCACAATATCGGGTTCCTTTAAACTCAACTCTGACCTCCACAGAGAGAGACAAGGGATTCATGGCAAATTATGGATTTAACACCTATGATGAATCCCCATTACAGCATGAAATGAGAGAGGAAAATGTAGCTAAATGGAAGATTTCCCCTGGGCAGCAGGAGGCTGCAGTTCCTGAGAGGCTGGGGAAAATAGAATGAAAAAAATGGGGAAAAAATAGAGAATGAGGAAAAACCTTGTTCCATTAACCAAATATTGCAAAGCCTTTGCAAGCCACTGCTTGCAGGTTAGTGGGGTTTGAAGACCAGGGCGCAGACTCTTGACACATCCAAGATTTTTAAATCCATCCCCTTAGTTGTCATGACAAGGGGAAATGAAATACTGTTGATGATGGTCCCTTGGGGGCGCAGAACAACTCATCCCCTGTGTCTGGGGCCAGGACCTGCCCTTCACTACGTTCTGAGTGTAGTCTGACCCTGCATCTTGTCATTTCCCTTTGGGAAATACCAATGGAGCATCAGAAGGATAAATAAATGCACTGAAAAGTTCACTTTTATCTTAGAGCAGGCTCCTGGCTCCCAAACATGAGGTTTAAGGCCAGGTTGGACAGGGCTTGAAGCAACCTGGTCTGGTGGAATGTGTCCCTTCCCATGGCAGGGGTGTGGAATGTGATGATCTCTAAGGTCCCTTCCAACCCAAACCGTTCCAGGATTTGGGATAATGCATCTGGAGATGAATTCCCACAGGGAGAAGCTGTCAGTAGCTGCCACTGGGTGGCTTTGCTGGAAGTGCAGGAAGGAAGACAGGCTTCAGCAACCAAATAGGGGAGGAAAATGGGGGAAGGGGCTCTCAGAGTGCTGCTTGCTTGGCTTGCCCTGTGGGCAGAAAGGGAATTGGGTCATTTATGGCCTCAATGGAAACACACACAGCCTGGGGTCATTTCTGTGGTGCCAAAGCCTCCATGTGCAACCCTTCAGATCCCTCAGGCTCAAATCCCTCCTGTAAAGAACAGGAAAAAGGAGCAGGGTGAGGCAGGAACAGGAGCCTTTGGGTCATGGGTTTGGTCCCTGTGCTCACTGCAGCTCCGGCTGTGACAGGAGGGCATCCAGGAGCTCGGTGCAGTCACTCATCCCCAGGGTTGGGCAGCGGCCAAGCAGAAACACTGCAGAGTCACAGTTGTGGAGACAAGTGTCTATAATCTCCACTGGGTCATAAATCATGGAGGAGCTGAACTCTCCTCTCCGTGGATGCTCTCCCCGTCCTCATGGCGATGAGCTCTGGACAGCCTGCGGTGGGGTTTGGATAATCCCAGGAACATCCTCATACCTGAGGTGCCTGTTTCTTATTCACGTTGTTGCTAGGGAATTCTGCAGAGATTTCTCCTAGTGGGTGAGAAGTGACTTTCAAATCAGTGGCAGCATGAAAAAATTGCAATGGAAAAATAAGAGTCTTTCATGAGATCCCATTTAATTGCTAACGAAGACAAAAATCACAGCTCTCACATTTGGTTCCCCAACAAAACCCAGATAGCAGCTGCCCTGTATGTATCTGATTCCAACCGGTAGGTTTAAAAGATACAGAAGGTATTTAATGATAATGATAATGATTTACATTTATATGGTGCCTTGTATCCACTGGGATCACAAAGTGCTTTATATATGTACGGATAAAAATATACTGGATAACAAGCACTCCATCCATCACCAAATCACAGCCTCTTCCCTGGCAAGCCTGCAAGCTGTTCAGGAAAGAGTTGCTGCATTTCCAGAGCCGCTCTCCCTCCTCGCTCCTACAGCACTTGGGGTGCTCTACGGTAATTTTGTAATAAAACCAGGTGATAAAAACACTTTAAAAACAATGTCATAAAAAAGGAGAACCCTCAGTGTCATAAAACGGCACGCAGAGGAACAGGAGGGGAAACTTGAGAGGGAGAAGGTTATAACAGTTTTAAAATAAAACAGAGTAGGTTTGGGTTGCATATTGGGAAGAAATTCTTCCTTGTGAGGGTGAGGAAGCCTTGGGACAGGTTGCCCAGAGAAGCTGCCCAGCCCCTGGAAGTGTCCAAAGCCAGGTTGGACGGGGCTTGGAGCAGCATGGGACAGTGGAAGGTGTCCCTGCCCATGGTAGGGGAGTGCAATGAGATGAGCCTTAAGGCCCCTTCCAACCCAAACCATTCCATTATTCCACAATAAATAGAGACAGTTGCCATCAGGAAGATCAGCCCTGGAGGAGAAATGTCCTCCAGCTGCTCTGAGTTAGAAGGTGAAGAGCTTGACCAGCAGGAACAGCCCCAAAGCATGGGTATCATCAGAGCTGGGTAGTCAGGGACCTCTCAAAATTACTTTGGAGGTGACAACACAAAGAAAAATCCTGACACCTGATGCTCAAATGATGCTTCTTCTTCCATTCTCTGCTTTGTCCTGCTGTGGAGCAAATCTTTTCCCATGGGCTGGGTGCAACTCAGCCTTCCCCCAGCGAGCTCTGCCCATGCCACCGTGTTTTGGTGCCTGTCCTGGGAGGGATGGAGCCTTCCCAGCCCAAAGTCCTCCTGAATCTGAAAGGAGCCACTCAGTAATGCCCCTTTGGTGGCAGCCTCTGGCTCAGCTGGGCCTGGGAGGCAGGCGAGGGGAGGGGAGAACGGAAGGCAGAGAGAAATCAAGGCTCTCAGAGACATTCATTCAAAATTCATAGGCGCAAAATTGCAGTCTGCATGGATTTGTTTCCTTTGGAAAATTACAGGAAGCTACAGGCACCAACAACTGTTATTCAAATAGCCACTTTGGATGATTAGGATGGCAGGAGGCTGTACTTACACATGCAGACCCAATATAATCAGGCGTGAGGCAGGGTGGGAAGGCAAGGCTGGGGAAGGGAAGCTGGAGGAGCTCAGAAGCAAAAACAGCAGCAGGGTGGCTCTGTGGGAAGAGCCATGGGGCCAAATCCAGCCCCACTGTTGGATCCAGCAGGAGCAGCCAATTAGCTTCCAGGTTTGAGTGGTAAGGAAAACACAGAGCTGGGAGGTGATTCGTGAGGGAAGTTTCTCAGCCCTCATGGGTCAGCAGCTGAAAGCAGGGACAAGCACCCCTCCTGCAATGAGGGCTTTGCTCCACCCTGCACATGCATCGCAGCCCAGAAAGCACCACAGAGTCTCAGAATCCCACAATGGTTTGAGTTGGAAAGCACCTTAAAGGCCACCTCATTCCAACCTTCTGCCAGGGCCGGAACACCTTCCACTACCCCAGGTTGCTCAGGTTCGCCCTCCTCATCTCCTGCTCTCCTGCCTTCCAGCAGAAAAATCCATCATCACTCCCCTGCCTGTCATAAATCAAGAAAAAAAGTTTTGCTCACACTGAATTTATTTAAAAAAAAAAAAAAGAACTTTAAAGCCACACACACACAAAACCCTGAGCAAATACTGCTTTGAGGATTGGCCTGTGGGTCAGCAATGAAACGCAAGCAAAACATCTGAGCCGTGAAGGGTGAAAATTGTATAATAAAAGTAAACTCTGCAGTACAAGCAGAGGAAAAACTCCTGGCTTTGTACTGGGGAGCTGCTTCTCTCCCTTTTAAAATGCTTCTCTGCAGTACCAGAGGTGTCATGCAGTGCAGAGCAGCCAAGAGCATCTCATCCTGCGCCGGCAGCAGCTCCGGCGCAGCCCAGCCCTCCCCTGGCTGCGCCTCTCCTGCGGATGGCCGGGTTCCAGCCGCCTGCCACGGCTTCACAAGCACCTCGAGGTGTGGGGGAATGTTTGCACACAGGCCCTCGAGGCCCATCTGTGCCTCAGCAGCAGCAGAACACGTGGCTTGGCAGGGTTTGGCTGAAGAACCACAGGAGCAGCGGGCACAGGCACCAGAGCCCTGAATCCCAACCCGCAGGGCCTCAGCCTGCCGGACCCGCAGCCCTGCAGTGTGGGATTCACATCCTCTGAACTTGAGAGAAGCAGAGAAAAGAATGATCAAAACAATTCTTATTTGCTGTGCCTGTGTTTGTGCCAAAGTAGAAAGTGATATGGAGATTGTTTACCCAAAGTGATGGGGTTTTGTTTCCTTGGCCCATCAGGGCCAGGCGTGTCCAGACTGTCAGTCAGCAGACAGCCACAAGATTTTGTTCAGTTGAGTGTTTGTGCAATTTCACTTTAGATGTAGTGTAATATACTATAGAATAATACAGTACAATAAAGTAATTAATTAGCTGTTACTATAGGACACGAAACAACATGACGCAGACTTGCTGCTCTTTTTAAGTTTCTCTCTGAACCTGAGAGAAGCAGTGAGAGAAGCAGAGAAAAGAATGATCCAAACAATTCTTATCTCATTGGCTGCTCCTGTGTTGTGCCAAAGCAGAATGCAATATGGAGATGGTTTACCCACAGTGATGGGGTTTTGTTTCCTTGGCCCATCAGGGCCAAGCGCATGTCCAGTCTGTGGGTCAGCAGACAGCCACGAGATTCTGGGCAGTTGAGTGCTTGTGCAGTTTCAGTTTAGATGTAGTTAATATTGTGTAATATACTATAAAATAATACGGTACAATAAAGTAATTAATTAGCTGTTACTATAGGACACGAAACAACATGATGCAGACTTGCTGCTCTTTTTAAGGTAAAAAAGGGACTTTTATTTTTCTGACTCTAACATTTATAGATTTCCAAAAGTGACAGTGGATTGGAAAGTGCCACCTCTCCAATGACACTGGACAAACTAACAGTTTATTAAATTTCTCCTCTTCCATAAAAGAATGTAAAACAATAAGTTATTTACATAAAGTGTATAAGAAAGTTCATTACAAGAATGTAAACATCAGAAAGCTTAGAAAATCTTAAAAAATCAGGGCAACAATTAGCCTTCTGATATCATGGAGTCCTGCTCATCATTCCTCCCACCGATCAGGCAAAACATCACCAATCCTGCAGCAGGAGGGTCCCAACTCCTCTCCCTGGCTGCAAGGACATGCAGGGCTCCACAGGGGAAGGGCTTTAAACTGAGAGAGATTTGGGTTTGATATTGGGAAGAAATTCTTCCTTGTGAGAATTGCCCAGAGCAGCTGTGGCTGCCCCATCCCTGGAAGTGCTCAAGGCTTGGCTGGATGGGGCTTGGAGCAACTTGGTCTGGTGGAAGGTGTCTCTGCCCATGGCAGGGGGTGGGTTTTAAGGTTCTTCCAAACCCAAACCAGTCTGGAATTCTGAAGATTCTGTCATCTCTGTGATGTCAGTCTCTGTCACAAAGAGAGAACCAGGTGGAAAACTGAAGCTGTATTTATGGTGAAGGTGGATGGGACGGATGGTAGCAATGGGATTTTCTGGAGCTTGAGGCTTGGAGCAACCTGGTCGAGTAGAAGGTGTTCCTGCCCATGGCAGGGGGTTGGAACAAGGTGATCTTTAAGGTCCCTTCCAACCCAAACCATTCTGGGATTCCATGATTTTATGGGTTTATGTTCCATCAAGCTCTTTTCCTGGCAAGTCAGCGCTGTTCTAAAGCCCCTTGCTGATGGACAAAGGTGGGTGTGGGTGTCTTGGAAAGGAGACCTAAAACAACAGAGCAGGAGGTCTGGAAGGAGTTGACTTTCAAGCACAGCTCAGAAGGCAGCTTGGACATCCTGCATGTGCAAGGAGACCTTCACAGAGCCTGTGGACTCTCCTTAAACACAGGTTCCCCTTCCCTGGGGCTTTTTGGGGTGACCTTGAGCATGTGTTGGCTGGACATGGATTGTGACAAGCTACTTTGCACATCCAGCCTCTTTCTTGTCTTTACAAGTGCTTCTCTCTTATCTGGTAGTATTTTGCAAAACTTCACAAGCTTTTAGTGGCAAGACTTTTGCTAAGAGGCTGTTGATAAATCTGGAGTAGGCAGCAGGAAGGCTTTAGTGACGTATTCTCTTCCTTTTGACTGGAAAAAGCAGCTTATCTGCTGTGGGGAATACAGGTTCTTCCTCTTTATCCACACTGAAATCTTATCTAAACTGGTTCAGGTGGCAGAGCTGAGAGAAGGAAATAATTAAGCAAGACAGGTGAAATGCTGGCATTATTATTACTTAAATGGCCCAAACCTTTTACCTCGTGTATTTTTTATTATTATTTTACCTTTTTTTTTACTGCTGGTGACACATAACAAGGGAGAAATCGGTTTTTCCAGGTTATCTCACCCATCCACACACTTGCCACTTCACCCCCCTCCTCCCCACCCCAATATAAATCTTGTTTAACTGGTTCTGTTGGCAAGACAGAGAAATAATTAAGGCGAAGGTGGCTGCAGTGTTGATGTTATTACTGTAATGCAGCAGCCTGTTTAGTTTCTTTGCCAATGAAATGCAACCAGGGGAAAATCAGTTTTAAAGATTACCTCCCAGAGATGCAAATAAAGGAGCGGAAACCATGTAGTCAGGAAGAAATGGTCTCAAACTAGGAAACATTTCAAAGTCAGTGACAGTCTCTTAGGGGCTTTTAAGACCACAATTTACCTTTTGACTGCATTCTATTTTCTCTGAAATCCTTTATTTCCCTCTTATTTATTGACTGGAGAGACAGCACAGAAACGAGAAAGTGATTCTCCAGCCGCTGGTCTTAAAAATCCATAGAAGGAAATTGTTCTCGGGAGTGCGGATTTTTGTTGTTGTTGGGCACTTCTTTTTTCCTCCCTCCTTGTTTTTAGCCCTCTCTGTGAACCAGGGCTTAATTGAATCTCTTTGCCATGGAGGGGCCTCGAACTGGAAGGGATCAAGGTCAGCAGCTCTGTCTGGGAGCGAGAAGCTCTGATTAGAGGTAGAGCCATGGTGATAACACAGAGAGATACAGCACATCCCACACCAGGCCAGCTTGGGGTGGAGGTGGAGGTGGTGTCTATCCATCCACACACAGCAACAGCAGCTGAACCACAGTGAGGTGCTTTAAGGGGATCTCTTTTGTTTCAGGGATGTTTCAGGTTCAGAAATGGGCATCTCTGTGCTTGGATTAGCATCCCAGTCTTGGATTAACATCCTGCTCTTGGGACTGGCATCCTGCTCCCCATGGAACATCCCACTCTCAGATTAGTATCCCGCTCTAAGATTAACATCCTGATCTCAGATTGGTATTCCACTCTAAAATTAACATCCTGCTCTTGGATTATCATCCCTGGTCCTGGATTAGTATCCCTCTCTAAAATTAACATCCTGCTCTAAGATTAGCATCCTGCTCCTGGTTTAGCATCCCAGATTTAGATTAGCATGAGACTCTCAGATTAGCTTTCCACTCCCAGATTAGCTTCCCACTCTCAGATTAGCATCCAACTCTTGGATTAGCATCATGCTCTCAAATTAATGTCCCGCTCCTCGTTTAGCATGCCAGACTTAGTTTAGCATGTGACGTCCTGCTCCAGGTTTAGCATCCTGCTGTCAGAGCAGCATCCCTGTGGACACAGTGGCACCATGAGCCATCCCACAGTCCCAGAAGCATCCCTGTGGACACAGTGGCACCGTGAGCCATCCCACAGTCCCAGCAGCATCCCTGTGGACACAGTGGCACCATGAGCCATCCCACAGTCCCAGCAGCATCCCTGTGGACACAGTGACACTGTGGGCCATCCCACTCTTAGAGCAGCATCCCAGTGGACACAGTGGCACTCTGAGCTATCTTGCTCTCACAGCAGCATCCCTGTGGACACAGTGGCATCATGAGCTATCCCACAGTCCCAGCAGCATCCCTGTGGACACAGTGGCACTGTGAACCATCCCACTGTCACAGCAGCATCCCTCTGGACACAGTGGCACTCTGAGCTATCCTGCTCTCACAGCAGCATCCCTGTGGACACAGTGGCATCATGAGCCCCATGCCTCACCTGCCACCTCCTGCTCCTCTTGCAGTGGTTCCTCCCACCCCACACACGTGTGCTGCCCACAGGTTCCTGTTTGCGGGTGTTCCCTGCTGGAATGATACTGAGACGTGCAGAAAAAACCAATCCCAGAGAATTCCTGCAGTGCTGGCCTAGTTAGCCCATTCCCAGCTGTGAGCTAATGCTGCTGCCCAGGCGAGCCCCTGGAGACAGCTTTGCTTGGATGAAATAACTCGATTAAAAAATAGCGCATCAGTTCAGGGTCAGAATTGGTGCAGCCCTGTAATTAGAGCCTGGATTTCAGAGATTAAATCCTTTAAGGCCAGTTTTCAGTAGCTGTGTTTAATTACTCCTCGCATCTCCCAGCCCTGTGTTCACAGAAAGAACCATGTCAGGACAGCTCCTGCTCCATCCCTGAGCTTTCCTGTTTGTTGATACTTTTCTGCCTAATTCCTGAGGCTGCACCATTTCTTGGCAATCTGGGCAGGTTGGCAGCAAAGTCCTGCCTGTCCATGCTGCAGAGGCCACGCTGTGCAACTCCTCCAAAGCATATTGGGTGGTCCCAGGGCATCACAAGGATCCACAGCAGGATGGTGTTGGGATGGGGAGGAAAGGGAGAACCCAGTCTTGGTGGTGCCTCTGGAAGAGCTGAAAAAGGGGCTACAGGTTCAGGAAACATTCTGGAGCAAGGATTTCTATGCAGAGGCTCCTCAGGTCGGGCTGCTCCCTTTCCTGGCACTGTTGGTTTCTGTCTCAGCTCTCCAGACAGCACTTGGAGGTATTTGGCTGGTGCAGAGGCAGCAAGAAGAGTGGGAGAGGAAACTTGCAGAGATTTGAAAAATTTCCCTTTTTGGAGTGAAGGATTCTGCTACTGAACTGAACTGAAAAACAATTGATTTGGGCACACCTCCCCAGGGACAAAACCAGTTCATCCAATCCCACCCCAGGAAAGCTGCCACACCCTGGGTGTGCCTGTGACCCTTGGATTCCCTGTACCTGGATGCCTCCCATGATGTGCTGTGATGGCTGAGAGTCCCGGGCTCTGTCCTGGGGTTGGAGCTGTGTCACAGGAAGGTTTGGAGGGATTGTGTCCTTTAACACAACTGAGAAAATGAAACCGGAGCCATTCCCAGCCAGCTCCCAGCTTTCAACGCAGCCTCTCCTGTTTCCCATCTCCCCTGAACCCTTTCTGATTTCTGCTGCTGTGGCAGGCTCCAGGAGGAGCAGCATTCCTGGGGTGTGGGTCGAGGCAGCAGGACCCCTCACCCTGCGAGCCCCTGGCACCAGGGACCCTGTGTCCCTCCAGGAACCCATTGCTGCAGCGAGAGCACCCTCTCCTGTCTCAGCTCTGCCTGCCTGTCTCCCTGCTCCTCCCCTGGCAGATGCCACGGCCGAGGCTCCGTCACATCCTGGGGTGAGGCCATGGGGACAGGGACACAGCAGCCCAGTGCCCACACCCTGTGCCGGCCCCAGTGTCACCCGGGGACCTCCTGACAGCAGCACAGACAGCTGTTTAGGAGGACCGGGGGAATATTTAAGCAAAAAACAATTTCTAGGAGAGGTCTGTTATAATTACTAATTAGATCGGGTTATAATTATCTCTCTTTGAAATCCCATACCTGCCTCAGAATAGCTCCAGTTCCTCTTAACAATTAACAGAGAAAGTCATTTACGACACACCAGGTGATTACATCGCAGTCACAGCCTCTGTGGCCAACCCTGCCTTATTAAAGAAGGGCTGATATTTACAGAAGAACATTGTGATCAAATTAGACGAAAATTAACTGGAGTAAATTAAGAATAAGAGGGTTTCTTTCATCTGCTTCCCTTTATTTTCTGCCACAGAATTGCTTCTGGGTTGGTTATAATGCTCTGTGTGTTGATTGTGGTATTTGACTGGGCAAAAAAAACACAGAAAGTGGCAGCAACTCATTTCTCTGGTTTGCCTCAGAGTGAAATCTGCATTCACATCTCCTCTCTTTTCCACCTCCTCCTGCTCCACGAAAGCTCAGGCTTGAAGCCTGCCATAGCTCAAGGAGCTCCCAAGCACAGGCTGGGGGTGTTGGGTGTCTGTGCAGGGCCAGGACCTGGACTCCATGATCCTCGTGGATCCCTTCTGACTCAGGATATTCTGTGAAACTACAGGGCCAGAACCCAACCTCTGGTGTTTCAGCTCTCCCAGCTTCAGTGAGCTGGGGTTGTCTAGCCAGGAGAAAAGGAGACTCAGAGGTGACCTTATCACTCTCCACAACTTCATAAAAGGAGGTTGTAGTCAGATGGGGTTGGGCTCTTTCTCCAGGCAGCAACCCACCAAACAAGAGGACACGGTCTCAAGCTGTACCAAGGGAAATTTAGGTTGGCTGTTAGGAAGAAATTTTTTACAGAAAGAGTGATAAAGTTCTGGAATGTTTTGCCCGGGGAGGTGGTGGAGTCCCCATCCCTGGGTGTGTTTAACAAAGCCTGGATGTGGCACTGGGTGCCAGGGTTTAGTTGAGGTGTTGGGGCTGGGTTGGACTCGATGATCTTGAAGGTCTCTTCCAACCTGGTGATCCTGTGATTCTGTGAATTCTGTGAATGAGCTCTGCCTGTGAGTCTCTGCCATGCCTAGAGCATCCCAAAGTGCTCATCCCACACTTCCTGCTCAGGGCAAGGCTTTGCTCAGAGCAATAGCAGAAATGGGGTGGATTTCCCCCAGCAACCCTAAACCCAACACTTGCTCACATTTAACACACAGCTTAATAGCTCCAAAGCCAAGGCTGGTGCTCAGCATTACCAACAATCATCCAACGAGGAATTGGGAGATTTTTTTAGTAGCAATGGGCCAAACAAAACAATCATCAGGTGGTTTGAGGGTTTTTCATTTCTTTTTCAGCATGAAGGGAATTACTGGTGAGCAGAGTGTGGTTTCTGGGAGGGCCAGTTCTCTCTGTCGGGCTCCAGAAAATGGATGATCAGACTTTTGGCAGTGGCAGTGTGGGGTGGGTACATGGATTGTTGGCTTTGCTTCTCCTGAGTAGGAGGCTGAATCATCCTGAAGAATAGTATAGCAGAGGCTGCTGGAGGGAATGAATAGCAGAGTCTCTGACCCAAGCCTTTGGATAAATCATCCTGCCAGTTCAAACCCATGAATCTGACAGGCT
The DNA here is from genome assembly GCF_000277835.1 of Geospiza fortis. Lineage (NCBI taxonomy): Eukaryota > Metazoa > Chordata > Aves > Passeriformes > Thraupidae > Geospiza > Geospiza fortis. The sequence goes on along the minus strand of NW_005054541.1, from coordinate 726,312 downwards.
TTGAAAATTGTGTCTTATTACAGTTTCACCAGCTTCTCCACCTTTACCTGATTGCTTCATCCCTAATCCCCAGATCAAAGCCCCACTGAACATGGGGGCCTTTATTGCATCTTTAGCCACTCCTGGTTTTTCCCTTAATCCAGGAGCTCCACCCCAGTTCTGGTTTAGCCTTCCATCAGCAGTTCCTGCAGGCTGAGCCTCCATCCAGGCAGCTCCACTTTGAACTGGAATTCCAAGTTGGCCTCTAGAAGTGCCACAAGGAGGGAGTGGTGGCACCTCTGCAGTGCCAAGGATGCTGTTAATGCAGACAGTGCCATCAGCATGGGAGGGAGATGGACACAGGGCATGCTTCCCATGGTCTTTGGGAGACACTTTGGGAAGATGCAGCAGCTGGGATGAAAGATGCAGCAGTTGGGATGAAAAGTTTATTGCTGAACAGGCCAAGATGCTCTTTTTTCCTCCTTGGTTTCAGAGGAAGACACTCACGTGAAGTCATTGATAAGATTTTAAGCTTTGTTCTCCTCTTTCCTCAATTTCTTTTGTCCAGAGAGGAAGAAAGAAAAGAAATGACTAAGTTAAATTAGGTGAATAACCTTCATTTTTCAGTTTTTTTTGTCACTGAAAAACTGAAAAAATTCCATCTTGTCTGTCCAGAATGAAATGCTGGAGTTTATTGTTCGTTCTATGCAGGCATGATGAGTTCTGATGGGTTTTGCCTGCTCCTCTGGCAGTCAGCAGGGACGCCTGCCCTGCTCGTGGGGTGACAGGACTGGAGGGGCTGGTGCTGGCAGTGCCCATTGGGGGTACCTGAGTGTCCTGGGTTGACAAGGAAGTGAGTTTTTCAGGAAGTTGTGGTCAAACCAATCAGTGCTCAGATTTGAATATTGGTACCTGGTGTGGCCACCGAAGGCATGGATACACCTCTGAGAACACAAGGGGTTAAAAGCAGAGAACTCCTCCATGGGTGCCAGGGTGGAGGGACAGGTACCAAGAGGGAGGTGGGAAGGGCAGAATCCTCTGAGGGTGTTCGTGCTGCTCCCATTCCTGCACCCCACTCATTTCCCCTGGGGGCGGCAATGGCTGTATTAGAGGATTTTCCCTCTGCAGGTCGTGCCCTGGGGAATCAGAGGAGGAAAGTGGGTGTTCTTTATTCACATCACACCTGAATATTCACGAGAGCTGTGAATTATCCAGCTGTGCCACCTGGGCAGGGCTGGCACGTCTGCCTGGAGCCCCACCCCATTCCTCCAGCAGCCTTGCTGCAGTGAAGGAGAAAATTAACAGCACTTCTTTTGGGGACACTTCCTTCATCCAAATCACTTTTGAAATCTGGCGTGTGTTGGGTGTTCTATTTGCAGACAGCACTCAGGGTTTGTGGGGAACAGGCACCCACCTCAAGCCAAATTTCTAAATCTATTCAACCTATTCGAGGATCCAACAAAGGAGAAACCAGCCCTGCTCCAGGCAGGCAGAGCTGAACCCCCATGTGAGGTGTTCTCCCCACCCTGCTCCTCATGCTGCCTTTGCATTAGTGCAGCACAGCAAACGGTGAATTGAACTGGTACAAAATGAGCCCAGGGCAGGAGCAGCAGCATCGTTTTCTCAACTGGAATGAGTCATTTTTTCTCAAGTATTCCTGCTCTCCTGACCTCACAGTGTTGCTCATCCTGGTCAGGATCTCCAGATGATCTTTGCAGCTCATTGTCAGCTCTAATTGCTCTCTGCTTGGGCCCCAAACATGGACAAGAGCAGAGCAAGGACAGAGGAATTGCTGTGTTAATCCCTGGCTTTGCTAGGCCACCTGATGGCCACTTGGACACTCCTCTTGGACAAATGGGAACAGTCATCCCTTTCTCTTTGGGGATGCTGGAGAACAAAATCACCACAGAAATAACAAACCAATGACCGCCTCAGGTGGCAAATCCCAGTGTCAACCACAGTCCTAATGAGCTCCTGTGAGCCCCCAACAGGAGCTGGCAGGACTTGGCATGGCCAGGATGAGCCACAGGCTGGGAAATCGTGGAATGATGCTGGTGGGTGGCACAGTGTGAGGGAGGGACCTGCAGGGACAGCTCTGTGTGTGCAGCAAAGCCACAGGCTCTGAGGATGCTCCTAGTTTTGCACTGAGAGTTGGCACAGCGCTGGTTCCAGCCCTGGAGTGCAGTGACCAGGGCTGGGACGGTCACTGGCACTTGCTGGTGTCTCTCTCCAGCAGGTACAAGTGGCACCTGTGTCCTCAGCACAGTCCCAGTGTGCTGATATTTGGGACTGGGACTGTGAGTCCATCACATCTGTGTTCCCAGGGGACCCACCCGAACCCACAGCATGTCCCTGCCCATGAATCCCACAGAGCTCCCCAAAAACCAGTGCCTGTCCATCATTTCCCACACAGATAAGGCTTTCCCTCCCTTCCATGGCTGCAGATGGTGTGAATGTGCTGGCAGTGCCACAGCCAGGACCCCGGTATGTCACAGACATCTTTTATGGAAAATCCTTTCCTTAGCATTTTTCCTCCTGAGAAGCTGAGAAGCCTCAGGAACAAAATGTAAACAATGATTATCTGCTGCTGTGGAATGCAACAGGTGCATCTGTGATTGGCTCATGTGGTTGTTTCTAATTAATGGCCAATCACAGTCAGCTGGCTCGGACTCTCCGGGATACAAGCCTTTGTTATCATTCCTTCTTTTTCTATTCTTAGCTAGCCTTCTGATGAAATCCTTTCTTCTATTCTTTTAGTATAGTTTTAATATAATATATATCATAAAATAATAAATCAAGCCTTCTGAAACATGGAGTCAGATCCTCGTCTCTTCCCTCATCCTCAGACCCCTGTGAACACGGTCACACGGGCGTGGGCCGTGGGTGCTCTCCCAGCCTGGAATGCAGTGGGAACAGCCCCATGTCAGTGGTTACAGTGACTGGAGCTGGACAGCCCAACAAAAGCTCCTCAGAGTGGTTTTTTCTCCTCAAACAGTCCTCCAAACAAGCTCTGGCACAAGGGTGGCTGTTCGCAGACATGTATAGCCCTTTTTATCTCAGCTGGTTTGTTTGGGAAGAGGCTGCTGTGAGGCCCTGCGATGAGGCTCAGGAACAGCTGCGCTGCACAAGTGGCACTCCAGACTCAGATGTCAGCTCCCCAAAGCCTTTAGACTGCATGAAGGAGCGAGGGAATTTCTAGTGAAAATAAAACTGCTTTGCCTCTCTTATTGGTGGAGCATGCCAGGGTCATGTTCTGAAGCTCTGCAGTGCTGAACACGAGCAATGTGTTGGTTTTCTGAAGCTTTGCAGTGCTGAGGACGAGCAATGTGTTGGTTTTCTTGTGATTAAAAGCTCAGCTCCTCCTCGCCTCCAGTGGCTTTGGAATCTGGGCTGGGAGAAGAGTGAGAGATGATGTGACAAGCAGGGTACAGCTGCTGTGGATTTGGTGACGCTCAGTTTGCTGGCAGATGTTCACCCCCATCCCTTCTGCTCTGCAGAAGCCGAGCAAGGCTCTGTCTCAGCCAATCCAAGCCCCCTGGGAGCTCTCTTGGCAGTGCCATAGGCCCCATTTCTGGGAAGGGGGTGACTCCTTGGGTGGACAGCTGTGCCCTGCATTCCCTGATGCCTCGCTGGGGTGGAAAGCAAAGCTCAGGGTGGAGGGACCTTCTTGTATCAGGTCACTTTGCCCAGCCTGGGACCAGCCCAGGGCTCCTGCCAGAGGCAATTCAAGAGCTGTGCTGAGTCAATCCACCTTTCCCCCTCCTTTCCATCTGTCTTTCCAAGGTCCCCCTCCCCCGGTGTCAACACAAGCTTAATGAAAATGCAGCAGATGTTGCTGTGATTTCAATTTACTCAAGATTTTAACCTAATGCAAATAGTAGTTTGCATCCAGCTGTGACAAGGCAACCTGTGCTGAGGCCCAACATCCCTGCCTGCAGATCTCCTACCTGTCCCATGGCTGGCATGGCAGTGACTGACTTCCAAAAATCCTCTCCAGGAGGTTGTCTTGGGACCTGCCCTGACCCAGAATGTCCAGCAGGACTTGCAGCACCTCCTGGTGAGGCAGAGGTGGGATCTGTGGGAGAGCACTGAGCATCGCTGTGGCCTGGGTGGAAATATTTGTGTGTTTTGGAGGTTTCTCATGAAATGGAGAAATAATTGAGAAGAAGAGCAGTCAATAGTGAGTGATTCATCTGCCAGATTAAGCTTTGCTCTCCCCCTTAGGATTGTAGGAGCCAACTATGATTTCCTGACCTTATCTCCTCTCCGAGTGGGTAAACAACAAACCAACTCCTCTGTCGCTGCCTGGAGCAGCTGGAACATAGTCACAAGCAGATCTGCTTGGTTTGTTTGTTTGTTTGATGGAAAACAAACACCTTCTCCTCTGCCTTGTATGTTCACCCCCTGAATTCCCATGTGCAGGCAGAGCTCCCTGGTCACTGTGGTACCTCCAGGTCTGTGACCACCATCCTCACACGTGCAATGCCGTGGTCACAACATGCCTAGGAGGCTCTCTGTGTATGGAGAGCACCCCCAGCTCACCCCCCCACTGCCCCCCATCCCTGAAAAACCCTGCACCATTCCCAGCCCTCAGGGCCGAAGCTCTTCAGCACAGGAGGAACAGACTCAGGGAAAGCACAAATTCACATTCCGGCCTTCACCACCTTCCACTTCTCAAAAACACATGGGAACAGGAGATAACCACGTGCTTGCAGAGCCAAAGCAGTGCTTTGCCTCCTTGTGAGACACTTTTCGGATGGTTTTGGTGGTATGCAGGCATCCCAGTCCATACATCCCTTCCCAGAGACTCCTGCCTCCCTTCTGCCAGAGTCCTGCAAGCCCATAATGGACTGAGACGGGCACAAGGGGAAGGAAAATCTTCTGTCACTGGAAAAAACATCCTGCATTTCCCCCAGAGCAAAGCAGGGGAGTGTGGTCAGCGTGGAGCCCGTCAGAAATCTCAGCCTGATTAGGAACAGTGATCCCCTGACACGGAGCAGCAATTTACAGCACCATTAGCCCACGCCAGAGAGACAGAGACGCTGAGAATGGCCTATTTTCCACACCTCCGGAATGCCACACAACTCATGAAGGATAAAAATAATTAGCTGGAGCATCTCAGGGATAACTGACAAGTACCAGGGGCTGGGAGCTCCCCCCATGTGCACTTTGAAAGGGAAGGAGAGAACTTTGCTGAGAGCCAGCTTGGGGCAGCAGATGCTGCCGGATCCGTGGGAGTGGGATGGGCTGAGGGGAACTCAGAGTCATTCCAGCCCTCACACAGGGCCCTGCTGCATCCTGGGCTGAGCCCCTAAATCTGCTGCTGCCAGAGGAGGTTGGTCACACAGGGACAAGCCAGGCTTGGCTGTCCCCTCCTGCTGCAGTAGGACTTGGATCCTGCCATCCCTTCCCTCCTTCATCGACCCCTGAGCAGCCTCTCTGCTTTTGAACCTCGTGGTATTTTCTAATTATTATTGTTAAATGGCACTATCAGGCTGTCATGAATAATGGGGAGGTGTGGGAAACCAGAACATCCCTCTGGCTGTCCAGGACGGCCAAGACCCTGTCAGGGGGCTCAGAGACCCTGGCACAGAGCCCAAAACACTTGGGGATTTTATTATGACCCGTGGAGCAAATTACCAGCCTTAGATGAAGATCAGCAAGCCACAACAGTTTAGGTAGAATGATAGTGAAGTTATCACAGGGTGGAAAAGTAGATTTTGGGGGTTTTGGTATGGGGGTTCAGGAGGCAAGATGGAGGGATCTGGGTGTGTCCAGCCTTTCTCCTTCTTCTTCTTGACCTCCATCTTCTGCTGTGATGTTGGCACTTACAGATTGGTTTAGAGTAGAAGCTCACTGTCTAACATAGGTGATGGTATTGGAAAGTAATTGTAAACATTGTACATGTAGTTTTTAGTATAAAGACATAACACTGCCCTGGGGCAGGCAGAGTGCCTGGAACTGTCCTGCTGGATGGACCTCGGCAGGGCAGGAGAAAGAATTTTATAGATAAGGAACAATAAACAACCTTGAGACTGAGATATGAAGAGCTCTGACTCCTTCTTCAAGTGCCAGGCTGGGAAAAGAGACTTTTAACATTCTCAGGGTCACTCTGACAAGCTAGAGACCCCGACAGGGAGGGTTCAGGGACTGGGCTGGGAGCTGGCTCCATAGGCTACAGGGGTGAGTGGGGAGCTCAGGAAGGAGCTTTGCATCCCTCCCCTGCCTTCCAAGCCCACATGTCCGGACAGGACCTCACCCCTTTCCAGCCAGTTTCCCACCAACCACCACTTGGATCCCCCTTCTCCCAGCTTTTTGCCTCCTCTTCCTCAGCCTATTCTATTTAACCCACCACCTCCAGGCCTGCATGCCCTGTCTCTCTGGTCAGGCACAGCTTGTCTCAAAATGAGAGCTCACAAAGTGATGGAGCCAGTGGTCCAGAGCTGAGTGACTGCTTTTCCATTACTGATAAACTCACTGTTTGTTGTGTGAGTCAAAGCTGGGAAAGCATTCCAGCTGGGACAGGGCAGCAGAGGGCTTTATGTTCCTGAAAAAGGCCAAAAATTTCACATGAGCCTTTCCAAAATGAAAGGCTAGGCAGGGAAAAACCCAAATCCGGTGTTTTGCCATTTTCCAAACCTCTCCTTTTGTGCTAACTCGGCACTTCTTGTTTAAAAAAAAAAATAACCTAAATTCCTGAGTAGGATTTTCTTTCTATTCCAGCACAGTTTCTGTCCTGCCTTCTCCCTTCAGCTGTGACACAGCAGGGCTCTGTCCTGCCCCTTGGGCCAGCCAGCTTTGGGCTTTCTCATCTCTCTTCCCTTTATCTTCATTTTGGCAGCCAGGACCTGACTGATGAAACCCTCAGGAGGCAGGAGGGGGATGGTGATGGATGTTTTGGGTAATGCCAGTGGCCCCTCTCTGTGTGCTCCCCACCAGGGAAATCCATCTCCCCAGAATGGGAGCACCCTGGGGCTCCAGACCAGGGGTGCAATGATGGTGTTTATTTATCATTTATGGGTTTATGATATATAAACTTTGGGATCAATTTGTGAGTCAAACTGAGAAAGAGCTCTTGGATAGTGGGAATAATGGGAAAAGGTCTGGTAGAACCCCTCACAGTGGGATTTCCCATGGAATGAAAAGCTGATACTCCATTACCAACAGCAGCATCACCTCCCAGCTTGCTCTGTGTCCTTGGAGGCTCCTTTGCTGTGACTGAGCAGGGTCATTTCTGCTCCAGCCTGGTAGAGCCAAACACCTGGTGAGCAGGACCTGGGTGTGGTGGGATTGGTGAGCAGGATCCTGGTACAGTGGGAGCAGGAATTGTTGAGAGGAACCAGAGCTGGGATGTCATTAGTGCCGTCCTAATTGCTTTGTGCATGTCTCAGTCTAAGGAGGGAAACAACCCTAGGGGAGCTGCTGCTTCTCAGCCCATAACATTTCAGAGGTGTTGAATAGAAAACCATAATGAGAACTGCCAGAAAAGAGAAAACAATAAAAAAAATCAAGCAAAAAAGTCAGAAGGAAACACAACTATTTCTGCTGCAGAAGCTCCTGGGAGCCGTCACTCAGACACCTGATGCTCCCTCCCTTGCTCTTTCCTCGCCTCATTTCCCAGGTCAGGCCAAACCTGCTCAGATTCACCATCAGCCTTCAAGAGGAACGAGACCAAAACATTTCCCCTATTGACACGTTGCTGCCTTTTCTTTTTGCTATTGATTCCTTAATTAAAAAAGAATAAAATTCCACCAAAGCAGACATTTCTGTGAAACACTCCATCAGTCAAAATAAAAATAAAAAAAGGAAGAAACAAAATCAATATCCTATTAAAAAAAAAAAAAAAAAAACAAACACATTTGGGAGCAGATTTTGGAGCGGCCCCAGGTAGTATATCTACTCCCTTCTCTAACAAGTTCTGTTTGCTCTGCCTTCCCATGCTCTCCAGTCCCTCTTCACTGGTATCCTTTCCTCTGGACTTTTGCCACAAATCCCACCATTTCTGGCAGGGCTGTCACTATTTCTAGAGGATGAAGCCCAAGGAACCTGCCTGTTTCCCTGCAGGGTCCTGTGCACAGGCACCATGTCCCTGAGGATGGGTGACACCTTTATCTTTGTGCTCCTCTCAAAGAAAAACCTTTGGTAAATCATGGAGGCAGAGCAAACCCCAAGCCAGTATCCCCAGGATCCTTGTGTCATGGCTTTAAGCAGGATTCCTGCTTTTCCAGCCCCATTTTCCTGCAACTATGCAGTTTGCAGGCTCTCTGGGAATGCTGTATTAATGGCTCTGGCTCCATGGGTATGCCTTCACAGAGGGACTTGGCTGTGAACAGCCACCCCAGGGGATTCCCTCTGAGCAGAGGTTTAAAGATTTGGGTAATTTATCTTAAAATGGGGCTATGCTAATGGTCTGTGCAGGATGAATTATCCTGGGAAAGGCTGCGAGACTGGAGGGCAGACAAGGGCACTAAAGTGTCTGTGAGGCTGAACCTTTTCCCCATGGAGCTGTACTGCAGCCTGATAAGGGATTCAGACCAAACCCAGACATGTGTCAATGCAGGGACATTGGGATTGATCGTGCTCCATCCTGGGCAGGCTGAGTTTGGTTTGCTCTGAATGTGTGGCCCAGCCACGTTGGAGATAAGGAATTGCACTGCATTGATCAAAGTCACCTGATGGATGCTGGATTCATCCCCGGGGGTTTGCTCAGCCCTCACTGAAGAGCAGCTGAAGGTCTGCAGAGCCTGTGACCTCTGCAGCTCAGGGACACATCCCTGGTGTCCAGCAAGGGACCTGCCACAGCACCATCAGTGCCTCGGGCTGTTGGATCTTTAAATGCTCTGCACGGTGCTCAAAGCAGGGAGGATGTTCCTTGTTTGCCAGAGCTGGATGCCCAGTTCCAGGCACCCTTTTCCCTGAGGAGATGCTCAGCATGGCCTCCCTGGCATTCCT
>NW_005054541.1:714562-717359 GCF_000277835.1 Geospiza fortis | reverse complement strand
AGAGAGAGGTAAAGAGAGAGAAGGCAAGAGCGTGGTAAAGGGGATGAGAGAGTGAGGAAGAGTAAAAGAGGATGAGGTTCCCGTTACAACACAATAAATCTTCTTCTGAGCTGAATATTCTGATTCTCACTAATCAATCTAGCACAAGATACAAATCCTATAGCATTTACATACAGCCTATAAGAATCATTACATTACCATCCTGTGTTACATTTTAAACCCTAAAAACTCCTCTTTGGGCCCCTTCTGCCAAGCTGTAGGGTCTGCTCTGACCCTTGGGCCTGTCTGCAAGCAGAGGGTGTTGTTCCATCAAAAGGGGATCACCTTCAGCCAGCCACACCATTGTTTTCCAGTTGTTCAGTAACTGAGGGATCTCAAAGCTTGCTTGCATTTCAATCTCACTTATAGTTTCTATATTCTCAAAATCTTTTGCCAGACAATCATATTGATAAGGCTTTCCTCTTTCATCTTCCCTAACACTGTGTCCTGAAAGAGGGAGAGGGTTTAAGACCCTGTCCAGCAGAGCAGTGGGAGGATGTGGGGTGTGAGGCCTGAGGTGGCTCAGGCCAGGTGTGTGATCTGCTCCCAGGTGTGTTGAACAGGGAGTGTTTTTCTCTGGCTGGAGCTGCCACAGTGGGGGTGAGTCCAGCTGTTTGCAGGCCCATGGTGCTGGGGAAGGGGAGGGAAGCAAGCCACTGACAGATCTGGGACATAGGATTAGTCTTTGTCTAATTTATGTATTTAATTTATTATTTCTGGTGGTGTCTTACACCTGGGAGGGTTTGGCTGGTACCCAGATCAAAGCTCCCAGCTCCCAGCCCAGCCCTTCCCACCTCGTCCATCTCAGTGCGACCACAAGACAGGAGCAAAGCACTGAATTTCCGTGTCCCTGTGGGGCTCCCAGGTGTGAGCTGCCCTCGATTCCTCTGCAGCAGCACAGCCAGGGATCTGAGTGGGAGCGTCTCCTGGTGGGGGCTGGAAAGAGCATCACTCAACACAGTGCACAGCCTGGTCCTGCCAGGGAAGGAGGGATGCAAGAACTTCCAATTGGTGACCTGCAAATGATAGTATTCACAGAATCCAACAATGGAAGGAGATGGAAGTGACCTTAAAGTTCATTTCATTCCATCCCCTTCTGCCATGAGCAGGGACACCTTCCACTGCCCCAGGTTGCTGCAAGCCCCATCCAACCTGGCTTTGGACACTCCCAGGCATCCAGGGGCAGCCACAGCTTCACTGGGCACCCTGTGCCAGGGCTTCACCATCATGGCCTGGAAAGGGTGCTGGAATCTCAGAATCTCTGCCTGTCAGAGTGACCCTGACATACGTTGCAAAGTCTCTTTTTCCCAGCCCGGCTGTCGATGAAGGAGTCAGGATTCTTTTGTTCTCGTTCTCAAGGTTGTTTATTATTTCTTTTCTATAAAATTCTTTCTCTGACCCACTGCAGGTCTGTCTGGCAGGTCGGGTGGCCACCCTCAGGGCAGTGTTATCTTTTTATACTAAAAACTACGTGTACATTATTTACCATAACTTCCCAATACCTATCACCTATGTTAGACAGTGAATTTCTACTCTAAACCAATCCAGAAGTGCCACCATCACAGCAGGAGATGGAGGCTAAAAAGAAGAAGGAGAAAGACAGAACATGCCCAGATTCCTCCATCTTGCCTCCTGAACCCCCATTCTAAAAGCGCCAAAATTCTACATTTTCACCCTGTGACAAATTCACTGTCATTCTATTCAAACTTTCATGGCTTGTAATTCTTCATGTAAAGGTTGGTAATTGTTTTTTCCACGGGCTAAATCAAAGGCACAGAGGTCTTGGGCTCCCTGCCAAGGTCTCTGAGTCCCCTGCCAGGGTCTCGAGTCCTCCAGGACAGCCAGAGGAATTTCCTGGGTTCCAACACTGGAAAGGGACAGATCTGTCATGGTTGTCCTTTGTTTCCAACAGCCACAGCACAGACATGAGCTGTAGGCAACACCCTCCATCCTCCTCTGGTCCCATGTGAGCCCATGCTCTGAGGTCTTGGGAACCTCTCCATCCCTCCAAACTCAGTCTGTGCTGATTTCAGGTGCTCAACACTTGGGAACAAGGATCCATGCCCAAGGAAGGGTGGTTGGGTCAAGAAATTGCCTCATCATTCCTGCAGAGTGGGGTAGGAGCTTTCCCAGCCCTGGTGGGTCCATCCCAGCATGTCCATGGAGAGCAGCACAAGGCAAGAGCCTAAAATCCTGGGGAACCTCTACCCTTCCTAGTGACCCAAATTGAACAGGTGTGAAAAATCTTCATCCTTCCCCTCAGTTTGATCCTCCTGCTGTGCAAACAGCCAGGGACAGAGAAACCACAGGCACAGATCCTCCCCTGGGAGGGTGGGCAGGCCCTGGCAGAGCAGCTGTGGCTGCCCCTGGATCCCTGGCAGTGCCCAAGGTCAGGCTGGATGGAGCTTGAAGCACCCTGGGACAGTGGGAGGTGTCCCTGCCCATGGCAGAGGGTGGAATGAGATCCCTTTAAGTTCTCTTCCAACCCAAACCAATTCTGAGATTGTACAAATGAAAAGGCATCCTTCTTCCTGGAAATGGCAGTCATACTTCAAATCCTAGGCCAGGGAGGTTTTTCCCAGCCTGGCCTAAAGTGTTGTCTCTTCTCACCCTTTCCTGCTCCCAGTTTCCTCGGTGACCCATCCCAGCAGCTGGATCTGGGTTTTCTCCAGCCCTGGGCTGCAGCTGGGAATAGCCATGGCTTTGGGGCAGGGAATGGCTTAAGGGACAGCACATGACAAAGCTGTGGCCTTCAAGG
>NW_005054541.1:709926-714552 GCF_000277835.1 Geospiza fortis | reverse complement strand
GCTGTGGCCTTCAAGGAAAAGAGGAGAAAAAAACAAAAATCAGCCTTTCACATTAAAAACAAATAAATAAAATCAGTCCTTCCAGCCCCTAAGGTAGAATCCCTCCACTCTTCAAAGTGCAGTCTGGGAATGACAAAGCACCCCTGGGATGTCTCCATCCCGAGCTGGAGTGCCTGGCATTGGTGAGAGCAGGCACTTCCCTGCCATCTGAGTCTGGAATGGCTGGATCAGACCAGGAACCTGCCCATCCCAGCTGGGCCAGGCAGGGAAATGCCATGGGAGAGGGGAGGGCAAAGCCTCTGCACTGGGCAAGTGAATCAGCACCGGGGCCACCAGGGTGAAAATGAGCTCCTGAGCTGGAAACTCACATCTCATTCTGTCTCCTTGTCCCTGAGCACCAGACAGGAGCCCGGGGCTGAGGCTGATGAGATGCAGCAAGGCTCCAAATACAATCCTCCCCTTGCTCTCCTCAGCCTGCAGGGCCTTGGGAAGGGCTGTGCCCATGCCTGGCATCCCCCACCCACCCTGCCCTGGATGTAGGCTGAGACAGGGAGATCTGCTGCTGCTGCACGGGGAGGTGGTGCCTGCCTTGCTCTGGGACCCTTCCAGCTCCCTGCCAGGCCCATCCCAAGGGAAATGCAGGATTCAGCTGTGCTCAGGCTCCTAGGCCTGTAAGGTGCTGTTAGGATAGCAAATACCACGGCTAATTAACAGAAGAGGTGTTGGCTAATGAGCTCAAGGCACGTGCAGCCTCAAAACAGATCCAGATAATCAAGCCCCAAACCTTAACGAGCAGGTCCCAGTCTCCCATGTCACCCCACTGTGCATCACTGAATTTCCATGGCACCTCCTGGGAGGAGACAGGCAGGAGTTCTCCCCCCATCCTGCCACAGAGGGGATCTAAGAGCAGCCCTCACTAGAAGGTGGGGACCAGCTCAGGGTTTTGCTCCTGTTTTTTTCCTATTTTTTTTTTTTAATGAACAGTAATAATCCCCCTCTTTTTTCTTTTTTTTTTTCTCTCTCTCTTTTTTTTTTTTTTAACAATTTGAAACTATCTGACATATGGGAAAAATAATGAATTCGGTTTTTCGCCTGCGTTCTCTGATCTGTCAGTCTGCACCCGGGAGCTGCGTGCAGGGGGAGGAGGAGGCAGGGGTGCTGGCCTACATTGGGGAGATAATGATGTTTCTGCTGATCCCCCTCCCAGGAGAAGGCTCAGGCATGTCCTGCAGCTGAGGAGAGCCAGGGGATGGCTCAGCCTTTTCCTTCAGCTTTGTATTTCTCTTTGTGGGAGGCTGTTTTTTAGCTACAGCAAAGAGAGATGTGCTTGGCGCATCTCTGCAATCTCCTGATTCCCAGGGGCCCCTGGATCCACCAGGGCCCTGCTGCCTCCAAGGAAGGTTGACCCAGGGCTGTGCTCTTTAGTTTCAGCATCTCTAACCATCAGCCAGTGCAGCCTCTGTGGAGTCCCAGATTCATTTAGAGAGTTCCAGAATTATTTTGGCTGGGAAACACCTCCCAGACCATCCAGTCCAACCTGTGACCAAGCTCACTGCGTGCCACATCCAGCTGTTCCTTGAACACCTCCCGAGGTGAGGACCCCAACACCACCCTGGGCAGCCCCTGCCAAGGCCTGAGCTCCCTTTCCATGGAGAAATTCCTCCTGATGCCCAACCTGACCCTCCCCTCCTGCAGCCTGAGGCTGATTCCTCTTGTCCTGTCTGTTGTCCCCTGGGAGCAGAGCCAGACTTTCCCCTGGTTCCCCTCTCCTGTCAGGGAGTTGTCCTCCCTGAGCCTTGTTTTCTCACAGAAGATCCCAAAAATTCGGGACACCCAAACCACAGCCCCCTGCTGTCCTTCCAGTGCAGGAGGGTTTTGCACAGGACAGGCCTGCACAAGAGCAGCGATGAGGGGATATTCCAGCTGGGATTCAGAACACCTGGTCTATCTGTGCCTCAGTTTCCCCTGTGCCCAGAGCAGCTGTGGCTGTCCCTGGATCCCTGGCAGTGTCCAAGGCCAGGTTGGACAGGGCTTGGAGCACTCAGGGATAGTGGAAGGTCTCCCTGCCATGGCAGGAGGTGGAACAAGATGAGCTTTAATGTCCTTCCCAGCTCAAACTGTTCCAGGATTCCATGATTTTATACTGGAGGGGCATCCCCAGCACAGGGGTCCTGTGTGTGATAGGGGCTCTTAGCAGTAGATTTGATTACATCAGTGGTAACAAGGCCAGGTGGGCAGGTAATTTTTCCTCCACTTCTCTCCCATCCTTGCTGACACATCTGGGAAACTTTACCCTGACTTTCCGCCATCCTGACAGGCAGAATTGGAACCATTAATCCTGGTTATCCTGGACCATGGGCCCACCTCTCTCACTTGTGGGCAGCAATGTTCAGTTTCCAGGCAGGCAGGGCAGACACAGCAAAGCAAAACAGCTCCCTCCAAACCTGCCCTGAGGTAGGGCTTGGCAGTGGCTGTTCCATCTGACGTGATCCATCCAAAAACACTGCCTTGGTGGGGAGAATCGAACAAGGACCTGGCAAATGCAATCTATTCTTTGGCATTGTGCTGCCCTTTCAGCTGGGAGAGGAAAATTTTACGTTTTTTACTGTTTGCAGGGTGAACATTCCACATAAACAATCTGTGAACAACGCCAATCACTTGTTTTTAAAATTTTAAAAGTTTAATAAAGTAATAAAATGGTTATAAAAAAATAGTAATACAATTAGAGTAATAACAATTTGGACAAATTGAATTAGGACAATATGAGACAATAGAGACCAAGAGTTATGGACAGTCTGGATACCTTTTTCTGGGCAGCACGAGCCCGAAAAAGGACCCACGTTAACAGAGGATTAACCCTTAAAAGCAGCAGCCTGTTGCATATTCATACACTTCATACAGGATGCATAAATTCCATTCAAACACAGGATTCTGTCTGGGCAGTGTCAGCTTCTTCCTCTGAATCCTGACAGCGCCTTCGAGGAGGGAAGAAGTTCGTTTCTCCTGATAATGGAGCAATCAATTCTTTTTCTCTGAAAGATTCAGGTGTCCTGTGGCTGCTATCTGGTGTGAGTCCTTTCTTTAAAAAAAGTATCTTACACAGCATAGTTTCTATTTTAACATTTTTTATAACCTAAAACTATATTCAACACACTACTGAAGAGAATTAATACAGCATCACTTTCTAACACAACACATATAATATTCATTTGAATATTTGCAAAAAGCCAATCATAAAATACATGCATTTTTCACACAATCCATACCTGGCCAGCTACCTGCCTGCACAGCATCTGGATCTTTGTTAAAGTGTGGAAAGGAGCTGCCAAAACTTCTTTCTCCTTGCATAGAAGGCTTTTCAGTGGAATACAAATGCTCACTTATCCCATGTCAGATCTGTCTGTGTGCTCTCCAAAATGGATCCTGCCCAGAGCCAGCTCTCACAAAGGATTTCAGAACTTTGACATTTGATTTCATTCCAATCCATTGTGAAAACTGAATATTTAAAACATTCTCTAGCCAAGAATCAGGGAGCAAACCTCAGCATGAAAAAGCAAAGAGTATTCCAGTGATATTCCTCAAAATGACCTGGAGAGGGCTTGGATGGAGGAAAATCACCCCCTCCAGGGCAGTGAGTGGGAAAACAGAGCTGTGCTTTGCTGCAGCAAGATGAAACCATCTCTAGGAATCATTTCTGAATTTTAGGGATCTGCATTCTCCAGCAAGACACTGTTCCACTGGAGAAATCCATCCTGCTGACCCTAGAAATTGAACGATGTGAGACTTTCAGTGGCTGGATGAAAAAAGAGACAAATCATTAGGAGAAAATAGCAAAAAAAAAAAGGGGAGAATTTTAGGGAATATTAGTGGTTTGTTTCTCATGAGCTCCTTAATGTGAGGAGGGTCCATGAATGAGGCTCAGCTGCAGAGACAGGAGGGAAACAGGGGCAGAGGTGCTTGGGGTGGAGAGGAGGCAGCAGCCCTGGCAGCCCCCCAGCCCCTCCTGCTCACACACACACACACACACACTGGAGTGCCACAAGACAAATAGAACCGAGAGAGAGATGCACTATTTAAACTTTCATCGCTATTTTTCTCCCTGGCTCCCCTTGTTTCTTTTGATTTATTTTTTAGTGTGTTTTCCCCAGGCTGTGCTGTTTGCCTGCATCTTTCCTCTCCCTCTCCTGGCAGCAGTTCTGGAGCACCAGGAGCTGCCCAGCATTTTTCAGGCTCTCCAGGCTCAGCTCCCATGGGCAGGGGGGAGGAATGAGGCAGCAGAGCCTGGGAAAGATGTGGCCAGGACATAGCAGGGACAACAGGGAACCTGTAGACACAACATCCTCCTTTTCCCATCCATCCCTGAGCAGCAAGGACTGGGGACAGCTCTGTACTGCACAGAGCAAGAATCCCAGCCCAGGGTGGGCAACCCTGCCAGGGCCTGGCATGGGATGGATGTAGGAAGGCAAAGCACCAGCCTTCCATGCCATGGCCATCTCAGCAGGGCCAGAGGCTGGCAGCACACAGAGGGGATGGATGCTTGCAAGCAACACCAGAGCTCAGCCCAGAGCCAGTGTGGCCTCTGTAAATTGACTGTGGACAGCACAGGCTGGGTGGTTTTCAGCCTGT
>NW_005054541.1:704370-709620 GCF_000277835.1 Geospiza fortis | reverse complement strand
CAGGGGCTCTGAGCTCTCCCTGGAGCCTTCTCCAGATAAACACCCCCAGCTCTCCCAGCCTCCAGAGCAGAGGGGCTCCAGCCCTGGAGCATCTCCACTTCTCATTCCAGCAGCTCCAGGTCCTTCCTGTGCTGAGGACTCCAGAGCTGGGTTCAGATTCAGCTCTGTGGGTGGGGGCTCACAAGGGCAGAGCAGAAGGGCAGAATCCCCTCACCCACCCTGCTGCCCCCACTGCTGGGGATGAGCCCAGCATGGGAAGATGAGGGTGAGAAGAGTGGAGCCTCCAGCTGCAGACAGGATTGGTCTCCAGGTTTCACATGAAGGATGCCAAGGCAGATCTGCTCAGTCAGACTTGAAGGGGGAATATTCCCCACTGGAGACAGGAAGGACTCTGAGCCCTGTGCTCACCCCATTTAAACTCTGACCACTCACTCTGTGTTGTTTGTTTTTCCTTACCTGCCAAAACAAAAGGATGGAAATCCTAATTGCATCAGGAAGGGGAGAGGTAGAACAGATGCTCATCAAGACAGTGGAGGATGCAGTTGGCATCCAGGGCTAGGTTTCCTCCAGATCTTGTCACTGAGCCCCACAGTCCTGCCCCAAGTCCCCACTTGGTGCTGCCCTGAGAAGCCCAGCCCGTGACAATGCTCAGACAGCAAAATCCCTGCCTTTCAAGTGTTGGACAAAACCTAAGAGTCTGTTTATATCCTTCCTAGCTCTGAAGAACTGCTGGAAATCTGAATCCTAAATGTGTAAAGGCCTGATAAATGGAAAGCTGAGCACTCCTGGAGCTGTAAGCTGCTCTGCAGTGGTTTAGGCCCTCACAATTTGCAGCCTTCAGGGTTGATAATACAGCGAGACCCTGAGCAGTCTGCTGGAAAACTGTGCCAGAAACACAATCCCTGTAAGGGGATTCTCTTATCCCATGTAGCAAGCTTCATCCTAAAAGCAGTTTTGTGTTCTAGCCCCTTTTCCTCCCCGTGGAAAGCTTTCCTAGACACTTGATGAAACAGAGAACCTTCTTTCTCCCCCAGCATCCAAATTTTCCTGCTTTTTCCTTTGTCTCCTCCCAACCTACTTCTGGTTCTTTCACTGTAACTCATGCCAGTGAAGCCTCCCAGCCTTCATTTTGCCAATTAAACAACCCAACCTCTGCTGATTTTGCCTGGTAGGGGAGCTGCTCTTTTCCTTTGATCAGCTCCAGGGCGTTCTGCATCCATGAGTGTGGCCAAAACACCCCAGAATCTCAAAAGCATCCTGCAGAGCAACACCACTAAAGCTCCAAAATGCCCCCAAGGCTGGTGAGGAAAGCAGATACTGTCTGGGAAGAGGAGGCAGCTCCCTGCAGCTCTCAGGCAGAGAAGAGGATGCTCTGATCCCAAATGATGCACAGAAATGATACCACAGCCAATTAACCCTTTTGTGGTGGTGTTCACAGGGGTCCCAGGATGAGGGAAGAGACGAGGATCTGACTCCATGTTTCAGAAGGCTGATTTATTATTTTATTATATATATTATATTAAAAGTATACTAAAAGAATAGAAGAAAGGATTTCATCAGAAGGCCAGCTAAGAATAGAAAAGGAATTATAACAATGGCTTTGTGACTGACTGAGACAGTCCAGACAGCTGGGCTGTGATTGGCCCTTAATTAGAAACAATCAACATGGGCCAATCACAGATGCACCTGTTGCATTCCACAGCAGCAGATAACCATTGTTTACATTTTGTTCCTGAGGCCTCTCAGCTTATCAGGAGGAAAAAATCCGAAGGAAAGGATTTTTCATAAAACATGTCTGTGACAGCCTTATCCAAGGGATCTGGTTCCACAGGGGACTCTTGTGCTGAGTCCAACACCAGCTGAACATTCCTTGCAGATATTTGGCTCAGGGCAGCCCTCGGGGGCTGCTCAGTGTCTGCCTCTCCAGCCCAGCAGCTGGGTGGCCCCTGCCCAGCAGCAGGTTGGGGTTGAATCAATTAACACTGAAGAAGAGGCTGGCCCCGAGAAGAGGAGGTGGTTACACAAACCCAGCAGCAGTAAGGTACCAGGCACAACCCAGGAAAAGAGCCTTAATTAGGGGAAATGTGCTGCTGGCTGCAGGGCTGTTTGCTTCCTGCACTTCCAGGACCTGGCTGCTGCAGGATCCTGTTATCTCAGCAACTCTTGCTAATGACTGAGGCTCTGTTTGCTTGCCACATCCTTGTCCAGCTGCTGGGAGCATTTAAAGACATCCAGGTCGTTCCTAAAGGCAGCCTTAGCCTGGGGTCTCAGCCCAGCAGAAGAATTCTGTGGGGGTCACTAACTAACCAAGTTGTGCAGGGTGGGACAGTGTGCAGGAGAGCCTCTAACAAGTAATTTTAAAAGCTGATGAATGCACCAAGAGCACCATCATTTAATTGTGTTTCTTTATGATGATGTGCTGTCAGTGCACTTTTCCAAAGGGCAGAGACCCCAAGCTGTCCCCTCTCATCCAGGCAGCCCAGAGCTATGGAGAACAGACTGAAGCCTGTCCAAGACTGGTTTTAAAATATTCAGCAATTCCTGTATTTTGACAGAAAACGAGAGGATTGGCAGGGAGAAATTTGTCAGCATTTCTTTGGAAAGTTTTGTCTGCAGTGAAGAGAGGGACAAGTGTCCAGCTGAGGTCTTGAGGGCAACGTGAGGAACAGGAGACCTTCAGCTGGGGTGATTCACCTCCATATCACTCTCATGTCCATTTGGGGATAATTTATGGGGACTCCCACCCCATAACAAGCTGCATGTCACAGACTCATGGAACCATTCAGGTTGGAAAAGCCCTGTAAGCCCATGGAGTCCCATGTTCACCACTAACCACGTCCCCAAGTGCCACATCCAGGGATGGGGACTCCACCACTGCCTTGGGCAGCCTGTTCCCACCTGACCACCCTTTCAGTGAAGGATTTTTCCCTAATATCCCAACTACATCTCCCTGGTGCACCTTGAGGCCCTTTCCACCCAGCTTTCTGCTCCTGTGGGCTGGAGCTGTCCTGGATCCCTTCTCCATCATTTCAATCTTCCTGGCCATGAGTGGGTTAACTTCATTTGCTTTGCTGTCAGGAATAACCCCCCCTGCAACCCCAAACAACTCTTCCTATTTATATCCCTGGTTTAATCAGGAAGGGTAAAAATTCCACAGCTACGTGATTAAAAATTAGGAGACCAGATTCTGTAGTGGTGCCTCATAATAACAACCAATCCTGGGAGCACAGTGGATGAATAATGGATCATGGCTTCTTCTTTCCCCTCCTTTCTTCTTCTCCCCTTTTCATCTTTTCATTCTTCTTCTCCTCCCCTGCCTTCTCTCCCAGGCTGGAGGTGGGGTGGGGAAGAATACATCCATCCTTCATACTGCAGGAGTTAGAGAGACATCACTGATTCCTCTTCATCAAACCCTCCACCCCAAGCAAATTCCCTGTTAGGGAGCCTGGAGACATCAATAATTCACAGCTTCCTGGAGGACTGGGTGATGAAAACCGTTTACTTGGGAAGAGATCACCAGAACCCATCCTCTCCTCATTGCCATAAGCAGCTCCTCCAGGCTGGCTGCTGATCCCATAGGGAGAAATAGGAGCAAAACTAAAAACTGAGGATTTCTGGCACGGGCCTAACGAGTGATTCCATGTTTGTTTGTATTATGTTCTCCCCTGTCCCATAATATCCCCTGGTGGACACGCTGGATTGCTTTGCAGGGGAGATGTTGCTGCAGGAATACCAGGAAAAAAAGTCAGGAATGTCAAATATCTCACCATAAAAGTTCCTTCATTAAATTCCAAGATGGTCTTCAGAGAAAGATTTGTGGGTTGGTTTTTTCCACACTCCACAAGATGAATTTTCAATGTTTTTACAAGCAGAGGTCAAATTCAATTAATGGATTCAGTGAGGGGAAAAAAAAAACTATTGAAAAATGCCAGATTTGGTTGTAAACAGCATAAACTCATCCAATGAAATAAAATAAATAAATCTTAAAAATTAAAATTCATACTTTCTTTATAGTTAAATAACATCAGAATGGAGCAGAATTGTTCCCATTTTCACATCTCAGTGACAGGCGAGCCAACTAACCCAAACCACAGATTTTCACTTTCTTGTTCCACTCTTTTAGCCTGAGGGGGAAAAAAAAAAAAAAGAAAGAAAAAAAAAAGTACATTTTGATTTTGGATCCGTGTAGAAAAGCTTTTCCCCGGTCCTTGGGTTCCACCCACTGAGCTGAAAAATCCCATTACTCCCAGTGCTTGGCAGCCACTGTGCACAGCAGGGAGTGCCCACAGCATGTCTGCAAATCAGAGCCTGGGGCAGGCAGCCACCTCTGCCTTGTCAGGAACCATAATCCCTTCCCAGCTCCCACCCCAGCCCGGCGCTGGAGATTTTAAATCCTCCTCAGCCAACCACGAGGCAGGGGCAGCTCAGGAGCAAAGCCAGGCTTGGGGATTTCAGAGGGGGCTTTGGTTCCAAGGTCTCAGAATCTCTGCTGGTCACAGTGACTCTGAGATCTGTACAAGCTGCTTTTTCCCAGCCCGGCCATCAAAGAAGGAGTCAGGATTCTTCTGTTCTCGTTCTCAAGGTTGTTTATTGTTTCTTATCTATAAAATTCTTTCTCCAACCCGCCAAGGTCTGTCTGGCAGGTTGGGTTGAGGCACACTGGTGTTATCTTTTTATACTAAAAACTGCGTGTACATTATTTACCATAACTTCCCAATACCTATCACCTGTGTTAGACAGTGAGCTTCTACCTTAAACCAATCCCAAAGTGCCAACATCACAGCAGGAGATGGAGGCCAAGAAGAAGAAGGAGAAGGACAGGACATGCCCAGATTCCTCCATCTTGCCCCCTAAGCCCCCATTCTAAAAACCCCAAAAATCTATTTTTCACCTTATGACAAACTAACTATTATTCTACTTAAACTCTATTGACTTGTAATTCTTCATATAAAGGTTGTGATTTGCTCCATGGGTCAAAATCAAAGTCAGAGGTGTCTTGGGCTCTGTGCCAGGGTCTCTGAGCCCCCTGGCAGGGCCTGGAGCCATCCAGGACAGCCAGAGGGATGTCCTGGCTTCCAACACCGAGGGGAGCAGCACTGGCTTGGAACAAAACCAGCTCCACTTGGGCAGAAACCATCAGATTTCACCCAACTGCATCCCCTCTGAAGGATGATGAGGGTCAGAGGGTTCTGCCACCCACTTCTGAGCAGGGTGTGAAGGAACAATTTCCCATTTCTTGAGAGTGGCTTT
>NW_005054541.1:701500-704360 GCF_000277835.1 Geospiza fortis | reverse complement strand
CCTGCTGGCCTCCCAGCCCCACTCAGGCCCCAGGACAGATGTGCCCCAACACATCTGTCTGTGGCAAGAACAGCATTTGGCTTCCCAAGGGTGATGGTTGGGAAGAGCTCAGTGCCTTTGGGCGGTGCTTTGGGCTGGAAGGGCTCTCAATGAGGGGGCTGCCAGCAGCTTTCAGCCACAAGGACGTTCCCTGCTGTTCCCCTGGAATTATGTGAGGCATCCATGGGATTGGGGATGCTGTTAAAGAGCCAGGGAGAGGGAGGGCTGAGCTCGGGTCTCTCAGAGCAGAGATAAAAGTGCATTTGTCTTACTTAGTCAGGAACTTTTTATCTCTTGATGAAACACCCAACAATGGCCAAACTCTTCATGGTTCACCTCCGGAACAGGCTGGAGTCCTTGTCCCTGGGGGGATTTAAAAGCCATGTGGAGGTGGCATTTGGGGACATGGTTTAGTGGTGGGCTTGGCAGTGATGGGGTGTGGCAGCAGCTCTCTGGCCACAGAGAGCAGGCACAGACTTTCCCAGAAAAATCCTGGGAAGCTGTGAAGAAGCTGTGGGAAACTTAGAGGAAAAGAAATCAAACAATTATTATCTCTCTTTCTGTAACCATTGTTTATAGATATGGTTCTCTAGAGTGTGTTACTGATAGCCACCAATAGTGTGTGAGAGGTTTTCACTTTGAGACCAATCAGGTCTTAGACCCACCATTGTTTCTATAAGAACTGTAGATTTCTAATAATAAAGTGTCTTTCAGGCCTTCTGGATCATGGAGTCAGTGCTAATTATCACCCAGCTGAGGGCCTGCTACCACTATGGGGAAATGGTTGGACTTGATCTTAAAGGTCTTTTCCAACCTAGATAATGCTCTGATTCCATGAGGAGCTGCACAAAGCTCCATCCCCAGCACAGATCCTGGATGGAGCAGACCCATCGGGGTAGCAGAGATAAAAGATCCTCCCTGCAGGATTAAAGAGCAGCCCCTCTCTCCAGCTGGATTTCCCATCTCTTGGCATTCTGGGGTGCCAGGTCCAAGAGCTGGTCCCAAAAGAGGACACCACGCTCAGGTGCCCCTCCTGTGCTTCCCTGTTTGCACCTGTCCCTGTCTCTGCCTTCATTTCCAGCAGAGCTGCCCAGGGCTGTGAGATACCAGCAGAGCCTGGAGCTGCAGCCTCCCTCGGGCTCTCAGGTGCCTTCAAAGGAAGGCTGAAGACTTAAATGTCTCTGCTCCCCCTGTCTAGATCTGCATTCGCAGAGGGAGGTGCTGAGGAGCCTCCCTGTGGCAGGAGGTGACCACAACCTGCTTGTGGGTGTGACAGGGACATCAAAGAGAGCAGGGAGTGCCCCCATTCCCCTGGTCCCTCTGGACAGAGGGCTGCCACGGGAGCCCTCCTCAAAGGCAGGCCTGGAGGTCACACTCCTGTGCCCAGAGGTTATTCCACCCTGAGTCCTGCAGGTCCAAATCCAACCTCCCTGCCCTTCTACCCCAAACCAGCCTCACCTCCCTCCCACTTCACAGCCAGAGCAGGGCTCACACCCAGTCCTCTCCAAGCCCCGTATCTGCGTCCAGCAGCAGCCAGTAAGAGATCTCCAGGGAGGAGGAGAGGAGCAGGCACAGGGAGCAGGGATATTTATTTCAAGCAGGGATATTGCTTTAAATACTCCTCATCCACAGAGTTTGCAGCTCAGGGACATCCAGGGCTATCAAAACAGGATGAACCCCAATGAGGGGGAGAGAAATGATGCATCTGACTCCATCTTATCAGAGGGCTAATTAATTACTTCATTAGTCTATATTATTCTATACTATATTACACTATATTGCATTACATCTAAACTGAATCTGCCAAGCACTCCACTTCACTCCACTGCCCAGAATCTCATGACTGTCACCCAACAGTCCTGACACACACACACCTGATAGGCCAAGGAAACAAAACCCCATCACTCTGGGTAAACATCTCCATGTTGCATTCTACTTTGGCACAAACACAGGCACAGCAAATGATAAGAATCGTTTTTCCTTTCTCTGATGTTCAGAGAATGTGAAACCCAGAAATATTCTTAGGAAGAACGGTGCCTTGCTTTCCTCTGTGAAGGGAAATGTGGTGACACCGGGCGTTGAGGATTTAGTAGCCCTTGGTGGATTTATCTGCCACAGACCTGACCCCTCATATTCCTGCAAAGCTTGCAGCCACCTGGCCCAAGTCCCCTCAGAAGCTGCTGCTGCTGGAGGTCAAATCTGAGGCACAGGAGCCGCAAAAGGCAGGTGGCTGTAACTGGGGATGAGGGGTAGCCCTGCCATGGCCATCCCAAACCATCTGCAGGGTCCAAGAGGTCACAGGCCAGCCCTGGCAGCTCAGCCCCCACAGGTGACTCCAGGAAGGAACCTGGAGGTTCATGCTTCTAATGACATTGTCTCCTCTGTGCTGTTTCATTGCAGTTCCTCCAGATGACCCTGTCATTTTGGGGGGGCCCATCATCAGCCTGAGAGCAGGAGACCCCCTGAACCTGACCTGCCACGCAGACAACGCCAAGCCAGCAGCCTCCATCATCTGGATGAGGAGGGGAGAAGTCATCAATGGAGCCACCTATTCCAAGGTGAGGCAGGATGGGGCTGCGACAAGGCCTGTGCTCGTGAAAGGGGCACCAGGCCTGACACTTCACCCAACCCCAAACATTTGGGGCTGCACCCTTGTAAGAGCCAAAATGAGGGATGTGGGACTCCAGGTGGCTCTCCAAATGCAGTTTATTGTATCCAAAATGCAGTTTATTCCATCCAAGACATTACAGCAGTCCAGGGTGGTGGGTGACAGAGCTGTGCCTACAGCTGTCAGCTCCAGCTGCAGGCAGGCCTGGAGACC
>NW_005054541.1:684812-701323 GCF_000277835.1 Geospiza fortis | reverse complement strand
ATCTTCTTGTTTGGGGTGGGTTTATCCTTTGCTCTAAGCCATAAAAACCCCTTCTAACTAACACACCCTTTGCCTCCTTGGTTATCCAGTGAGACTGGCTCAGCAATTCTTTTCTTCTATATCAAAACTTGCTTCCATCTCTATTCCTTCATCAGACTCTACATTTAAAAATCTTTCTGCTAAGCACACATATCTGTGAGACTTTCTTGTCAAACTTTCATCCTTCCCAACATCCCTCAGCTCTGCAAGCTCAGACTCTCACCCTGCATCCCTTCCCACTGGGGAGCCTGGGAGGAAAACAGCAGGATGCAAGTGAGGAGCCACAAGCTGTCACCAAAATGGGCTTTGCTCTGAATTTGGCTTTTTGTACCTTCTCACAGCTTGTCATCACCTGGTGTGGCCACTTCTCCCCCGTCAATCCCACCTGGGTGTGGTGTTAATGCTGTGTACAGCAGCACTGACCCAGCCCTGGTTCTGGTTCTGCAGCAGAAGCTCTGGATCAAAGGGGTGGTTGCAGTGACATGTGTCCCCTCCTCCAACTGCAGTTTTCCATGAAAAATTGTCAGGGTTCTTGGCATTTTTTAATTTAGACAGAAAGTCTTTATTGGGTCATGAAGGAAATAATCAAAGAGCAATCAGCAGCACTCTGGGAATGGGACCCCAAATGTTCTCCTGTTTATGGGCTCCTGATGGCTGCTGAGTGTGAAAGATTCAGTAACACTTGACAGTTTTAATGAAAATTTCTAAACAGCAAAATTCAAAACCTAAAATGGGTCAGTTTGCAGCCAAAACTTCAAAGTGGGCAGTCAGAGCCATTCCTCAAGCTCCCAAAGATCTTTAATAAACATTTCATCCCCGGCTGCCACTGTGCAGCCTCCATCCAGCCTCATTCCAGCAACATCCTGATTTGCTGAGGAGAGCAGAGGAGGCAGAACAGCCTCCCTGCCTCCTCCCTTTCCTCCTCCTCCTCCTTGCTGGAGCTGAGCTGCTTCCCTGCAGCCAGGGGTGAGCAGGGGGAACCTGCCCCATCTCCCTGCCTGCCATGCAGAGGAGAGGCAGCACTAATTAGAGCCAGGGAGAACTGACCCTCTCTCTCTCTCAGATGGAGTGGAATTAATTAAAATCCAAGCCATTGATATACAGTTGTTCACAGCTCGTCCCCCTCACCCCCAGCCTTCCCTTCCAGGCCTGGCAGGCCCCGAGGAGACAAATTTTGAGCCCTCTCCCTTTCAGACCCACAAGCAGCGGGGAGCAGAGAAGGGGGAATGCCCATCTTTAAAATATTTCCAACAAAACACCCTTCCAAAGCAGAGTTTTCCAGGCTGCAGATCCATCTCCCACAGCACAGAGATCTCCATGGCATTTTAAGCAGTTGGCAGGGATAGGCTGGGAGGGGACCCCTGTTCTGCATGGGGGGAGGCATCCTTCCCTCCCCCTGGAGTCAGGAAAACCTCTGTTTCTGAGGCTGAACCTCATTTTCTCCTGACTTCCTGAAGGTTTCCATGAGGCCCTTCCACATTAAAAAAGAAAATCAGCCTTTAGAAAAACTAGCAGACAATTTTAGACATTTTTTTGAGTTGGAAGTTTGGATTTTCAGGGTCTCAGAAACGTTTCCCTTTTGAAGCTCCCTTTAAAATAGTTCCTCAATTTGACTCTTTCTGCTTTTTCAGGAGAACTGAAACCCAACCCAGCTTTCCTTTGATCCAGATATTCCAGCCAACCAAAAAAGTCCTGTTTGGGTTACTGACTGCCTGAAACCATTCACACTGAGTGATAATTTCTCTGTTACTCTGAATTTCCAGTCCACCAAATGATCCATATGCAGCCCCCTGCAATCCCAGCCAGGCAGCACAGAACAGCCACAGCTGACTGAAGTCCCTCTGATCCCTATTGAAGGGGACAGGGAACACAAGACCCTGCAGGATTTGGAGGTTAACCTCAAATAGGGGAAATTCCACACAGACTTAGGGTTCACCTCAACCCCAGCACCAAAAGTGGGGAGTTGTTCCCCAAGGGAAGAGCACAAGGGGTGACAATAAAGCAAGGACAGGGCAGCATCCTGCAGTTGTGTCCTGAGGTGGGAATGGAGCTGGGGAAGGGGCTGGAGGACCAGGAGTGTCTGAGGGAGCTGTGGGGGCTCAGCCTGGAGAAAAAGAGGCTCAGGGGGAACCTTCTTGCTCTCCATAGCTCCCTGACAGGAGGAGGATCCAGGGGAGGAGTTGGCCTCAGCTCCCAGGGAACAGGCACAGGAGGAGAGGAAATGGCCTCAAATTGTGCCAGGGGATGTTCAGATTGGATAATGACAAATTTTCTTTACTGGAAAGGTATTCAGCCATTGGAACAGTCTCAGCATGGTGGTGGATTCGCCATCCCTGGAAGTGTTCCAAAAAGCTGTGCATGTGGTGGAGAGGGATGTGGTTTGGTGGGTCAGTGCTGGGTAAGTGGATGGACTCGATCTCAGGGGGCTTTTCCCACCCTCATGACTCTGGGGTTCTGGGCTGATTGTGGTGACAGTTTCTCAATATTCCAGCCAACCAAAAAAGTCCTGTTTGGGTTACTGACTGCCTGAAACCATTCACACTGAGTGATAATTTCTCTGTTACTCTGAATTTCCAGTCCACCAAATGATCCATATGCAGCCCCCTGCAATCCCAGCCAGGCAGCACAGAACAGCCACAGCTGACTGAAGTCCCTCTGATCCCTATTGAAGGGGACAGGGAACACAAGACCCTGCAGGATTTGGAGGTTAACCTCAAATAGGGGAAATTCCACACAGACTTAGGGTTCACCTCAACCCCAGCACCAAAAGTGGGGAGTTGTTCCCCAAGGGAAGAGCACAAGGGGTGACAATAAAGCAAGGACAGGGCAGCATCCTGCAGTTGTGTCCTGAGGTGGGAATGGAGCTGGGGAAGGGGCTGGAGGACCAGGAGTGTCTGAGGGAGCTGTGGGGGCTCAGCCTGGAGAAAAAGAGGCTCAGGGGGAACCTTCTTGCTCTCCATAGCTCCCTGACAGGAGGAGGATCCAGGGGAGGAGTTGGCCTCAGCTCCCAGGGAACAGGCACAGGAGGAGAGGAAATGGCCTCAAATTGTGCCAGGGGATGTTCAGATTGGATAATGACAAATTTTCTTTACTGGAAAGGTATTCAGCCATTGGAACAGTCTCAGCATGGTGGTGGATTCGCCATCCCTGGAAGTGTTCCAAAAAGCTGTGCATGTGGTGGAGAGGGATGTGGTTTGGTGGGTCAGTGCTGGGTAAGTGGATGGACTCGATCTCAGGGGGCTTTTCCCACCCTCATGACTCTGGGGTTCTGGGCTGATTGTGGTGACAGTTTCTCAGCATCCTTCCTTGTCTCATGTGCTTGAGAGGCACAAACCTGTGTGCATGAA
Source organism: Geospiza fortis (assembly GCF_000277835.1). Classification (NCBI taxonomy): domain Eukaryota; kingdom Metazoa; phylum Chordata; class Aves; order Passeriformes; family Thraupidae; genus Geospiza; species Geospiza fortis. The sequence goes on along the minus strand of NW_005054541.1, from coordinate 697,937 downwards.
GGCTGTGCCACAATGGCCCTGGGAAAGCATTAGTCTTGGAATCAAAGAATCATTAAGGTCGGAAAAGCTCTCCAAAATCAAGTCCAACCATTCTTCCAGCACTGTCAAGGCCACCACTAATCCATGTCCCCAAGTGCCACATGCACACATCTTGCTAACATTTGTTATCTCCCAGTAAAGCCCTGTCTTACACTGTGAGGAACAAATTTGAAAGATAAATACTTAGAAGGAAAAACTGCCTGGCAGGGTCCAAAATCCACTGTGGATAAACCAGAGAGAGGTCAGAGGTTAGAGAATGATTCAAAGGCTGAAAACCACACAACATCTTGAGAGCTCTGAGGGCTCAGCTGATCAAAGTCAGGGTTACGGGGTGATGTGACCTCCTGTAAGAACATGCAGGAGGATTAGGGGATGGTGAGGAAGCTCTCCCAGGCTCCTGTGCTCCCAAAAGAGGCACAGCAGGGCACCACAGCTGAAGTCAGATAAATCCAGGGAAGAAGCACAGTGCCAAGGCTGAGCAGGCAGGGCTGGTGACCACTTGCCTTGGTTTGAACAGACAGGTGTCTGCTAAGGAAGGCAGGAGCCTCCCCTGAAATGGAAAATGTAAACCTCCTACATCTGAGTTGTTATAATTTGGAAATTAAGGGGCTCTCAGGCAAAGATATGGGAGGAGGAATAGCAGTTCTTTATTAGGGAAGAACATAAAAATAAAATAAACAATGCAGTAATACAAAACCAACACTGCCAAAGTCAGACCATGCCCTGTCCCCCTGTGTGTCAGGGGGTGGCACAGCCCCATGCCATGGGGGCTCAGCCCTCCTGCAGTGCCAGCTGTGCTGCTGCTGGAGCAGGGATCCTGCACAAGGGGGGAGTTTTCCTCTGCAGCTCCAGGGCTGCTGCAGATGGGCCTGGGCTCCCTCTGGCAATGCAGGGCAGCAGAAAGCTGCTCCTCTGGCAATGCAGTGGGCAAAGGCTGCTGGGGTGTCCCAAAGCTCAGATTGTACCCAGGTAGGAATGCTTGGCTCCTCCCCTGGGCGGAGCATCTCCCCATGGGATGATGGAATTTGATCAGCCACGCAGGGACATTCATTGGCCATGGACAGAAGATAATTAATAATTAATGGCCCATGGACAGCAGAGATCTGCTGGAGGGAGGATTGGCTGTGGGAGAGATAAAGAAAACTGCCCCATGAACAGAGGATAACTGCCCCAGCTCTGACAGATGGGGATAGAACACACAGCCCCATTTCCACCAGGGTTTGATCTCTGGCCCCCATCAGTGAGCACCTGAGAGGTGATGATTTACCATGGGCTGGGCCAGACCACAGCACAGCAGCCAAGGATCCATGGCCAGGGTCTGTCAGTGCTGCTGGCAGCTGCCATCACCTCAGTGCTGTGAGAAGTGCCCAGGCAGCTCTGTGCACTCACCTGGCAGAAGATGACAGCAGGTCACAAAGCCATTTGCCTCTGGCTCCCTCTTTGCTGGGTGGTGGGTGAGGTGTCTCACTGGAGCTTTCCTCCCTGGCCTAGGCACAGCAGGGCTGCAGGGAAGCAGATGGGAGTTAAGTGCCCAATTCCCAGGGAAGTGCACTGAAATTTGTCTTTGTTATTCCCCCTGAGGCTTTTGGCAGATTCCAGCCAGAGGAATTGTTATTGCAGGAAGCTACTTGGCTGAGAACGTCTTATTGAGCCTGGGGATGGGGAAAGGGCCCCTCTCCAGCAGGAAAGTCCTTTCTGTCAGATTAGGCCCTTTTCTGACCCAGAGATGGGGCAACTGAGAGGCATTTTAAAAACTTTTTATTCCATTTTCAGTCTCATGTGAAGGGTGAAACAATACAGATGTTATAATTCACACCACCACAATCAGAAGCCGACTATTTCCCAATTACAAAACATTGTAAGCATTTCTTGGCCTATCAGCTTTAACCACACCATGCTGTAAATGCCTCAAAGCAAATCATCTAAAATTACCCCTTGTGGGTCCTATTACAGTGCATCTTTCATGGTTCTATTTCTCCAAAGTATCTAGTTTTATTTGCAAGGCCGCCCTTTGAAACTTGTTTCTAGTTCCATTTCTCTCTCAACAATATCTGTCCTAGTCCATGGCATTTCTAAGTCAACATTTTTTATCTCAAGGTTTGCATACAGAGGTGAGGCTTCTGTCGGGCTTTGAGAGTTTGCTACAAATTCATTTCCAGCACTTTCCTCCTCCCTGTTTCCCCCTGGCAGACACTGCTCCGTGACGGCAAGAGGGAGAGCATCATGAGCACGCTGTTCATCGCGCCGTCCGACATCGAGAACGGGGAGAGCATCGTGTGCCGAGCCACCAACAAAGCCATTCCCAGTGGGAAGGAGACTTCTGTCACCATTGACATCCAGCGTGAGTACACAGCTGGCTGAGCCACCTCTGGCTGCTGGGACACCCCAACCTCTCTGCCCTCTCCAGCCAGGGCTCTGACTCCAGGCAGGAGCAGCATGCTGCGACTGGGGGTTTCTCTTTACTGGGATACTGGATGTCATGGTTTGGAAAGACAGGAGTCTGCTAAGGAAGGCAGGAGCCTCCCCTGAAATGGAGAATGTAAACCCTCCCCACCCCTCTGAATTGCTATGAATTTTAAATTAAGGGGCTCTCAGGCAAAAAATACGGGAGCAGGAAATAACAGTTCTTTAATAGGGAGGAAAATAAGAGGATAAAATAAACACTGCAGTAACTAAAACAACACTGCCAGAGTCAGAACCCAACCTGACACCCTGTGGGTCAGGGTGCTGGCAGCAGTCCCATTGGAATTGTGGCTGCAGCCCGTCAGGGGTGGTTCTGTTGGAGCAGGGATCCTGGAGAAAGGTGCAGTCTCTTCTTCTGAAGATCCGGGGAAGAGGCAGCTGCTGTTCCTCTGGGAAATCCAATCCAGTGGAGAAGCCAGGCTGGTGTTCCAGAATCTCCAGATTATATCCAGGTAGGAATGCTTGGCTGGTGTTCCAGAATCTCCAGATTATATCCAGGTAGGAATGCTTGGCTCCTCCCTCTGGGCTCACATCTCCCGATGGGATGCTATAGTTCTTATCAGCCATGCAATGACATTCAATAGCTGTTATCAGCAGGTGTCCCCCCAGAGGGAGGAGTGGGTGTGGAAGAGATAAGGAAAACTGCCCACGTAACAGAAGATAACTGCCCTACAGATGGCAAATAGAATACATCCTGCCTTGCAGTCTGGGACACTGGAGTATCACAGAGTGAAGTCACAGCCAGGAGATTTCATGACCCCCGAGCTCCCTGAGGAACACCCACACTACAGAGATATCCTGTTTCCAGTGTGTCCATGGATCTGAGCAAAGCAGCACCAGCTGCCATGCTCTGGGTGGCCCCACTGTGCCCTCAGGCGTCTTTGAAGCAGGGATGGATCCCAAAGGGTTTTGGGTGAGCAAGCAACACCTCTGGGCATGGCCAGTAGCAGAGATAAGTCCCATTAGGATTTCTGGTGCAGAATCCCGAGTTTCCAGGCTTACTGGCAGTTCAGTGTTATGTCTTTTGTGAGAGACTTGATAGGGACAGTGTCCCTCCCATGACACAAAGCCAGCACCAGTCACCACCTCAAAGGACAGGGCTATGGTCAGAGCTGTACCACTCACCCTGTACTGTAAATCCACAGAGCAAAATCTGCCATCTTCCAAAATTCACATTTCACAGGCCTCTTCCCTCCTCCTCTGCAGCAGCCATTGCTCTTGGGCTCCTCCCAACCCCTTCCAGCCACGCTCCATTCACGCACCCAGTTCCTGCAGCTGTATTTACCCACGACTTGCAAAAGCAGGATGCTCAATATTAGCATGCCAGCTGCTTTCCAGAGACCAATTAAAACTGGCAAACTCAACTGAACAAACTCGAGCACAGCAGAAAATTCACCATTTAAGACTTCCAGCTTTTGCTGCCGGAAGATTACCAGGCTCTTGGGTTGCTGCCTGCATGTCCTGACAGAACTGGGCAGATAAAATGAGATAATAGCTTGGGTTATTTCACAGCCAGCAAACAGCTACAATAGCTGGGGACACACTCACACAAACAACGTGGAGCAGAGACATCATTACACCAGGGCAGTACAGTGTGGGCTGGAGACGTGAGCTGAATCCCCGAGCCACATGGAATCTGCTTGGGAAAGAGAAAAACCCAATAAAGAACACCAATTTCCACTCTGAGCTATTAAATTCTCCATGCTGTGAATATAATAACAGTAATATTCTACCCAGCTATTAAAAGTATGTTGTTCTTAATGGTGGCTAATGAGGATATCAATTTTCCAAAGCTGGATGGGTGATGGGAGAGAAAAATACTAAGATGGATTAACCAAGCTGAGGTTGGGTGGATTTTGACCTGGATGCAAAAGCCTGCTCTGGCTGCATCTAGTAACAGAATCATGGAATTGTTAAGGTTGGAAAAGACCTCTAAGATCACCAAGTACAACCATTAACCCAGCTTTAGCTCACGAGGTCTCACTCCCAGCCTTGTAGACAACCAGCTGCATTCACTTTGCAAAGACCTAAAGGTGATTTTCCTAAGCAAAAAGTACCTGGACCACTCATTTTTCCCTAGGGAATTATTCTGGGAAGTCCTGCTCATGGGTCTTCTTCCAATATCTAGCAGAGAAGCAGCACCTCAGGGAGAGGAGGAAGTGGTTTCTGGGGGAATAAGGAAAAGCAAGCAGCAGTTGTTGGCTCTTCCCAGCCTGGCATGAGCTGCAGCATCCCCCTGAACCCTGCACTCTCCACCTCCAGCAGTGCAGGTTGAATTCACACCATAGCAAACATCACCCAGCTGCATGGTTTGAGAGGTGGCCTTGCAAATAATCCCAGGGAACCAAAAATAATCCTTCCCAGGAAGCAGCAGCCTGGTAAATCAGTCCTACAGCTTTCTTTCATTTTCTTCTGCAACTCAAAAGAACATCAGCAATGCTCACGGGCAGCAGAGAAACACCAGGATGGGGGTTATCCCCGGGAAGGGTGTGTGTGTGGTGGGAGAGATTATCCTCTTTCAGCTGATGGAAAATTGAAGTTGGGGTCCCATCAATCTCGTGCCTGACCATGATAGCAGCAATGAAAGAGCTGAGTCATAAAACCCTCCCCTCCCAAATATAAAATAAAAAGGGGGGGTTGGCAGAAAGAGCTGAAAAAAAACCCAGTGCAGGCTCTGTAATGGAAACACTAAGCAGCTCCAGCTGGAACATCTGTTCAATGTGATTTCTGTTCCACCAGCCACATCAAAGTCAGCCTCCTGTGAGTTATGCATCGAACATCACAAGTGGGATTAAAATCATGTTTAATAGTTTGATATGCCATAAACTATTTATACTGCAGGAGCCCAGTGGCTCCATGGAAATGCTCACCCAGCGTGCTGGGATGGGAGGAGCAGGGTTATTGCTTATCCAAAGCCATTGCTCCAAGCCTCTGCACACACATGTGCAGTTGCTCATTTTTACACCTTTTTTGTCATGGCAAGAAGAGATTTGGCTGCATCTGTATGTTTTTGGAGGAGGTGGGAGGAGGAGAAGGAGAGTGGAGGGTGATGAGGGGCACATCACTGTGCCTGCTGGGTTTATCCTTGGAGCTTTGCAGTGTTTGATTCCCTTTCGTGCTTCCCACTGGGGAGTGGAAAGCCCAGGGCTGAAGTGGCATCTCAGCCTTAGTGAGGAGGTTGGGAAGGGTTTGTCCAGAGGGGAGAGGAGCACGGAGAGGGATCTGCACCTGGCAGGGCAAGTGCCAGCACAGCACCTGCAGCCCATGGAGCTCAGCTTGCAGCCATTCCTGAGGTGCTGAGAGGGAACAGTGGGAGCTGAGGGGTTTGCCAAGGTGCCTCCCGGGCTGCAGGGCTGCTGAGGAGCGATGCTGGCCCCAGTACCTGTCCCAGTGCCTGTCCCCACAGCACCTGCACCAGCGCTCACACACTCTCCTCCCGCTGCCTGTGGGCTGGCTCTATCTCACTCCATCATTCAAATTCAAGAAGCCAGGCAGGGATTATAATTGTAACTGAGTGGAATTACATCCTGATGAGTTACAATTTGTGTCTTTTTTCGCCTCAAAATGCCCTGAAACACAGTGACACAGGCAACCCACGCTATCGCAGCACCCACAATACTCGAAAGCCCAATCCCATTTCTGAAAGGCGAGATCAAAGACTTTAATTCATTTCCTTTGCTTTTTTTTTTTTTGTCTTTTTAATTTTATTTTTTTTTTATTATTTTGAGTGCAGGAGGGAGCCGGGCTCATTTTAATACAAAGAGGTTCCTCTCTGTAAATCGTAGGCACAGCTCCTAACCCATCAAACAATGGGGAAGCTACTAAAGAGAAGTGTGATTCATACTTAACAAAGGAAGGTGATTAGCTGTTGTTGTCTAACAATAGGGAAGTGTCAGGATGCCTGGGAATGAATTAGGAGCCCGCTATACATCTCTGGGCTGCTGTGTCAGGGAAGCTCATTTATATTCCCAACTGCGCCCATCTTTATTGTCATTTGAATTGCACATTTTAAAATGAAATTAGGGTAAATTGAAAATACCTATAATTTCCCCGTCATAATTTCCCATCAGGAAGGCAGGTGGCTTTGCTCACAACAAAGCCAGGCTCCGGCTGGGTAAATACCACGGGGTGGAGAAGAAGGAGGCTCTGGAGCGCTGCCGGGACTCCGCCTGTCCCTCTCCCCTCCCACCCAGCCAAGGTCCCTGCCCAGGCCACCTCCGACCCTCTGCTGCTGTCCCCGAGCTGTCCCGGCACCTCTCAGGGCTGGAATAACCCAGCCTTGCTGTGCAGGCAGTTCCCACACCAGTTTGCCCAGTTGGAGCCCACATCCTCCAGCAAAGGCACCGAGCAGGTGACTCCAGCAGGACCTGACCTGGGGGTGCTGGAGGGAGAGGCCAGCAGGGAAAAACCATCCCTGGAAAACCAGGACACCCCTTGGGCTTGGCTGGAGCCATGACCCCACAGCAAAATTTAGGAAAGAACCAACAAAAGCAAGCAGGAAATGGGTGAAATGTTCAGATGCAGAATATCCAGAGTTGTTTTAATTTTTTGTGATGACTGAGGCCTTCAGCTTTAGGTTTTAAGCATGGGACCTTATTTGAGGGCAAAAAGCAGAAAGAAATGGCCTTGTGGAGGGTTTTTTTGGTGACTGGAGACCCAGCAGTCCCATTGCAGAGGGACTTGGGGCTCATCGACCCAGCTGAGGGGCTCTCCTGCCCTTGAGGTGGGAGTCTGCTGCACACATGCAAAACCACATCCTACAACAGGACATGTTACATGTTCAGCTTTCCCTGCTGCCTCTCTCCTCTTCCAAGTGTCCAGTGCTGACCCCACACCCAGCCCAGGGCTCTGGGATGCCCCAGCACACCTGAGGCCAAGGGAGGTTGTGACCATGTTCACAGGGGTCCCAGGATGAGGGAAGAGACGAGGATCTGACTCCATGTTTCAGAAGGCTTGATTTATTATTTTATGATATATATTACATTAAAACTATACTGAAAGAATAGAAGAAAGGATTTCATCAGAAGGCTAGGTAAGAATAGAAAAAGAAGGAATGATAACAAAGGCTTGTGGCTTGGACAGAGAGTCTGAGCCAGCTGACTGTGATTGGCCATTAATTAGAAACAACCACATGAGCCAATCACAGATGCACCTGTTGCATTCCACAGCAGCAGATAATCAATGTTTACATTTTGTTCCTGAGGCCTCTCAGCTTCTCAGGAGGAAAAATCCTCAGGAAAGGATTTTGCATAAAATGTGTCTGTGACAGGAGGTGCCCTGCACCAGGGGGTACCACCCAGCTTCTCTGCCCCCTGCCCTGTCACCTGCAGCCTTTCCCTGTTTCCCAGCTGGGAAAGGCATTGCTGGAGCACTTGGAAGAGGAGAGGAGCAGCAGGGAAAGCTGAACATGTAACATGTCCTGTTGTAGGATGTGGTTTTGCATGTGTGCAGCAGACTCCCACCTCAAGGGCAGGAGAGCCCCTCAGCTGGGTCGATGAGCCCCAAGTTCCTCAGCCATGGGACCACTGGTTCTCCTGGCACCAAAAAAACCCTCCACAAGGCCATTTCTTTCTGCTTTTTGCCCTCAAATAAGGTCCCATGCTTAAAACCTAAAGCTGAAGGCCTCAGTCATCACAAAAAATTAAAACAACTCTGGATATTCTGCATTTGAACATTTCACCCATTTCCTGCTTGCTTTTATCGGTTCTTTCCTAAATTTTATTTGCGGCTCAAGCATTGAGATGCTTCTCATGTGAAAAGGAGGAGAGAAACTGAGGAGCAGCTGGAAGACTGGAGCAGCCTGTGACACCAGTAAGGCCTTGGCAGAGATGATTAGGCTGATGAAAGAGCAGAAATGCCACTTTAAAGTTAGAGGATAGACAAAAAATCATTGTTATACAGCAAGATATTAAACTGGAGTGTCTCAAAGCAGGCGAGTTTATGTCCTTAAATGAGAATCAGAGCCAACAGTCACATTTTCCAAGTGAAATGTTACATCAAATGGTGTCTGTGGCTCTTCTTCCTGTCTTATTTGCTGAAGCCCTTCAAGAGAAGAGCAGCGTTCGTGGCATCAGCTTGTCTGACAAACCTTATATGGCTTTAAACTGAAAAATGGCTTCCACTGCCAGAGGACAGGGTTAGATGAGATCTCAGGAAGCAATTCTCCCCTGGGAGGGTGATGAGGCCCTGGAAAAGGTTTTCCAGAGAAGCTGGAAGTTTCAAGGCCAGGTTGGGCAGGACTTGAAGCAGCTTGGTCTCGTGGAAGGTGTCCCTGCCCATGGCAGGGGGTGGAACTGGGTGATCTTTAAGGTCCCTTCCAATCCAAGCCGTTCTGGGATTCTGTGATATCACAGCTCCAGGGAGTCTCAGTGCTTTTGCCAGGCTTTCTGACAGCCTGAGGAGCTGGCAGGCAGCGGGCAGGGGGTGCCCCAGCTGTCCTGGGTGTCTCATGGGCCTCTCTCTTTGCAGACCCTCCCCTGGTGAACCTGTCCGTGGAGCCGCAGCCGGTGCTGGAGGACAACACTGTGAAGTTCCACTGCTCTGCCAAGGCCAACCCTGCTGTCACCCAGTACAGGTGAGCTGGCACTCCTGGCACCCCTGGCACCCCTGGCACCTCAGTCCAGCCCTCTGCTGAGAGCACCTTGCCTTCCCCTCCAGGTGACCCAAATGAGCTCAGCACCTCTGGCTGTGGTGTCTGGTGGCCCTTCCTCCTCCTCCTGTGTTTCTCACCTCTTGGTGCTGACAGAACTGGGCAGATAAAATGAGATAATAGCTTGGGTTATTGTGGCTCATCCCCACGGCCTCTGCTGCCCCTGTAGCAATGGCTGGAGCCAGCCTCTGTCCCTGCTGTGGCAGGTCCTTGTCCCCACTCTGTGCTCCCTGGTGCCTCTCTGGCCTCGATGGTGCTGTTGCACATTGAGAGGCTCCTCTTGTACCATTCACCAGGTGTCTGCTGCATTCTACAGCTTCCCAGTCAGGGATTCATGGGCACCTGGAGTGGATTAAGAGGCCTGGCACTGAGCTGGCAGAACCATCTGTTTGGGGACATCGTGAGCAATGCATGCCGAGTGAAAAGTCTATTATGGGAGAATTCCTCTCCTTTTTTGCACACACTTTTATCATTTGAACAGAGCAGCTCTGTCACCATCTCCATGTAACCCTTAAGCAACCACCATAAGCCTCTCTGTGCCCTCCCTCCCAGCTGAGCCCAGGAGGGGCCAGAGCAGATGTGCAGGTGCCAGGGATGTGAGGGGACACAGGGGATGGGATCTCCACGGGATCTCCTTGAGAGGGACATTCTCCCTGGGTGGGGGGGGTCACATCTGCAGGACACAATCTGCAGTGCCCCTGCACTGGCCATGGTGAGCTCAGAGCAGGGCACAGGTGCTTGAGGAGATGTGGAACAGCAGGAAATGTGTCTGGTTTTGGTGAGGGAGGTCTGGGGTGCAGGCAGTGCATGGGGTCCCTGCCAGCCCTGAGTCCCTCTGGGTCCTCTCTTCTCTCTGGTGAACAGGGAAAGGATCTGAAGGAACAGCTGGAGCTGTGCCAGGGGAGGTGTAGGTTGGATTTCAGGGCAAGGTTCTGCCCCCAGAGGGTGCTGGCACTGCCCAGGCTGCCCAGGGAATGGGCACAGCCCTGAGGCTGCCAGAGCTCCAGGAGGGTTTGGGCAGCGCTGCCAGGGATGCCCAGGGTGGGGTTGTTGGGGGGTCTGGGCAGGGCCTGTGCTGGACTCGATGACCCTTGTGGGAGCATCCCAGCTCAGGAGATTCTGTGATTCTGTGAGTGCACACCCAGGCTCTATCTCACTTCTGATGGGCAGGAGAGCAGATGCTCTCTGCACTGAGCAGAGTCACTGCTGTGGGCCCTTGGCTTTGGGTGTGAGGTTTCTTAGATTAGAAAACACCCCTCCTATCACAGGTTTTTTTGTCTAAGCAGACAAAATATGGGTCTGGGAAGCAGGACAGGCTCTCAGCACACTTTGGGAGAAAAGAGCTTTGTGTAACAGGTACAGCCCTGTCCTGCCTCATCCATCAGCCACTCACCCCTCCTGCCTGGAAGGCCTGAGCATGCACACACAGGCTCACCATCCATTCTGGCTCTGCAGAGCCATCCATGGATAAAAACAGAGGAGGCACCTCCGGGGACAGGTTACCATGACCCTCCTCCTGTTAGGCTCGTGCAGCTTAATTAGTACAATCAGGTTTCTGGGTAGGAACTATCCCTTCCAGCTGGATACCAGCACAACAAAGCAGTAATTGTGTTCCTGGTTACACAGAAGAGTTATTAATTCAAGAAGTCAATTAATGTCAAAGATACAAATAGCCCTGGTTTCATATTTACAGCTGGAAGGAAAACAAAGTGCATGGCAGGCTGGGTGAAGGACCCACGTGGGTCTTACCCCAGGACTGATTCTGGTACAGTCCAAGGCAAAACAACCATCCCTGGTCAAGGAGCCAGACAGTGGCAAGATCCTGGCAAAACTTCTGCTCCATCAGCCTGATTGTCAACAAAGGAACCTTCCACATCACCCCTGATCCCAGCTGGGCTGATCCCTTGTGCACTGGAGCAGCCTGGAAGGCTCCAGTCCAGGGTTTCCTCTTCCTTGGACAGGGACTTTGGACAAGGGAGAATGGCTCCCACTGCCAGAGGGCAGGGCTGGATGGGATATTGGGGAGAAATTCTTCTCTGTGAGGGTGGTGAGGACCTGGCACAGGGTGCCCAGAGCAGCTGGGGCTGCCCCTGGATCCCTGGCAGTGCCCAAGGCCAGGCTGGATGGGGCTTGGAGACACCTGGGATAGGGGAAGGTGTCCCTGCCATGGCAGGGGTGGAGCAAAAAGAGCTTTAAAATGCTTTCCAGCCCAAACCATTTTGGCATTCTGATTTCTCATGGCTGTTTCCACCCTTGGGATCCATGCCCAAGCTGAGTTGATTTTCTCCACCAAGCAGAGGTGGATCCAACACTCCTCTCCCATCTTTGCTGCCATCTGGGTAGCACAGGTTTTTGCTGTCCCCTCTGGCTGCAAATGCCCCACTCTGCCCTCTTCGTCCCTTCTCACCCATCCTGAGGCCGCAGGTCTTGTCACCCTTCCTGTCCCCTGAGCCTCCATGATTCTACTTTGCTTCAAATGGCTTTGGGATTCATTTCATGATGGATTTTACTCTTAAAACTAATTGCATGCTTTTTCAGGCTATGCTTTCCCATAAGAAGGGTTGTGAGCAGGAAAAAAGAGGCATAACAAATTCAATCACTTTGGATTTTTCATTTCTCAAGTTCCCTTAGCATGTAAACTTCACACGAGGCTTTTTCCCTACCACTGTGCCAGGCAAACAGGACCCAGCAGTGCTCACTGGGGCTCCCTTCTGCTTAAAGGCTCTGATTGATGGAGGGGGGATTTGTTTCCCTTCCACAAGATCCCAAAGCTCTTCACTATGTAAAAGTGGCAGATGTTCCAGCGCTGAAGCTTGGAGCCCTCTGGAGTGGGTCATCCAAGCAGGGAGCCCCCTGCACCTTGACACTGGCCAGGCGAGAAGGATGGGAACTGTAAAGCCCCAGGACTGAGACATCTGGAGGTTTGAGAAGGCAGAACATGAGCTTGGTGCCATCCCCAGAGTCACTGAGGAGCCCAGCACTGGTGAAAATGAACTTAATTCTGCCTTAAAAAAAAGAAAACAACAGGAAACATGATTATTTTTTCCCCTCCTTGGGCAAGGACCACTCTGATATATCTCCTTGGCTTCCCTCATGCTTGGACAGAGATCCCAGATCTTTAGATAATATTGATTTTTAATCCCCCCCGATATGTTTGTCCATAAACATAAAGGAAGAATGTTTACAAACCTAAATCCCCTTTTGTGGCCATAAATCCACAGCCAGCTTTGCAGGGCCATCCCTGCCACCAACACACCAGCAAGCTTCACCTTGCTGGAGTTTTTGAGGAGCCAAAGGTTTTGCATTGGGTTTGCATCCTGGGTTTTCTTCCTAGGAAAAGCACAGGAGGTCCAGTATCTCCCCCATAGATGTTCCCTTGAGAAGCATCCATGAACTGGGCTCTTTGATAGGATGAAGCCACTAAACCACCTCTGTGGTCCTGCTGACCCAAGATTTTAAGCTCAGCCCTCCTATTCTCTTAGTTAGGAGGGCAAGAGAAAAGAAACGAAATTCAACACAATTTCCCAAGAGATGAAAAGGCCCCTCTGACCCTATAGAGAACATAGTTTTGATTAAATTGAGCTGCTTTTTCCTTAGGAAGTTTTCTTCATGCCTGCTTATATAATCACACACAGGTCGATTTTAATGCAAGAAAAACTTGGTTGGAAAAGAGACCTTGGAGCAATCCACTCCCAGAGCCAGAGTGGAAAGTTACAGCTTGCACCTTATCTTCTCTTCTGTAGGCAGAGGGTTAATGGCATTTTCTCAAAACTGACAGATTTTCACAAAATCTTTGGCCTCAGTGGCATTTTCCAAGCAAGAATCCCTCTTCTCTAAAACCTGCTGGCATCTCATGATGTTGGGAGGCAGGCAGGGCTGGGCAGGGCTGGAGGCACAGCTCCTCTCTCATTTCCCAGCTGAGGAGGCTGGAGCTGAAATGCCAGCCCTGCTCCCTCCCTGGCAGCAGTTTCCTG
>NW_005054541.1:679964-684758 GCF_000277835.1 Geospiza fortis | reverse complement strand
GTGCCCACGATGTCACCTGGGCTGTCACTCACTTTTGGACACGGGACAGGCCAGTGTCACCAAAAGCAAGGGGAGGGCAGAGGCTGGTGAGGTGTCACAGTGATCCTGAGCAGGGGGTTCTGGCAGCAGGGGTTTGCTCTTTGGATGTTTTCCCTCCTTCCATATACAGCAAGCTTTGCACAGACACATCCTACAGCTTCTGTAGGGTCTTATACCCATAAGACCCTAAGGTGGGATAAACTCATCTGGCTGGGTTTATCCCACCTCTGTCAGGTTCATCGCACCTCTGTCAGGTTCCCTTTGGAGCTGAAGAGCAGCTCAGCCCACCAAAAACCTCCTTGGGTGTTGCCAGTGCAGCATCCTCCGTTTGGAAAAGTCTCAAGGGGACGTGGGCTCCTCAGCAGCACTTCCATGGATGTGTCCCCACCTGCTTTAGCACCATGGACATGGGACTGGAAGCCCAAAGAGGCTCCCTGGTGTCCCAAGGGTGGCAGGGGACCAAATTAACCTTTCCTCTCCCCTCCCCTGAGCCACTGTCAGCCCCTGCCAGCCCGTTTGCTGGGGGAGCATCCCGGTGCCAGGCTGGAGCAGCAAACGGCTCCGGTGCACATCCCACCTCAACACCCCCTCCCACGCACCTCTGCAGCTTCCTGGGCAGCTCTGGGATGGAGAGGGGGGAGTTTGGGAATTTACAGGCTTTCTTTTGCTGCAAGCAAACGGGCAGGAAGGGGAAAGGGGGAGTAATTAGCTGTCGCCGTTGTTCTGTACCTGTGATGGCGGCTGAAATTAATGGGAAGCAGCAGAAGTCAGGGCGACGTGAACCGACTCCCAACCAGGCCTCCTCTTTGCTCCCTTCAGATCTCTCTATTTGCCAATCTTCTCGTGGCTTTTGATGTCTGTTGTGTGTCTGTGGGGTGTTTTTTTGCTGTTATTATTTATCACTCGCAGTAAGAAAGAGAATCTTTAAAGTGGCAGAAGAAAATGGGAAGGTTTAATATTGCAGGAGGCAAAGTCCCTGAGCATTTCGGGCTCCTGAGCTGATGATTATTTTTGTGGAGCGATGGGGAGCTGGTGCAGGCAGGGAGGCCAGTGATACCAATCTCATTCTGTGCATCCACACAGAGCTCTCACCCCCAGGGCTGGCAGAGACCTTTGCAAATAATGTTATCTTTGGTGGCAGAGGGAGACGTGCAGCCACCCTCCAGCACCAGCTGCAGCTCTGGGGACCACTGCACTTCCAAAGGAAGGTGTGGGACTGACAGACAGACACACAGACATAGCTGGGAAGAGGGAGACAGCCCTCCCAGCTGCTGCATGGTGTTGAGCACAGCAGCTGTGATCAGCACACAGCTAGCTCTTCATAGCTGAGGGATGTTACAGAAGGTCCAGCAGGTGCTGCAAGAGTCAGGAGGAGCCAGGGGACATTTATTTGTCAGCCACCCAAGGGATTGTGCTGCCCCCCTTCTTCCCATCCCACAGCCAGACAGGGATCACAGCAAGTGCAGTCCAGGCAAGTTCCAGCCACCCCTGCTGCTGCCTGAATGCAGCTCTGTGAGTGGCAGCCCCACCATCCCCCTGGTCCTGCTGAGCCAGGCTCAGAGCCATCCCATAGCCATCCCAAGCTCAGAGCCATCCCAAGCTCAGAGCCATCCCACAGCCATCCCAGGCTCAGAGCCATCCCAGAGCCATCCAGGCTCAGAGCCATCCCACAGCCATCCCAGGCTCAGAGCCATCCCAGAGCCATCCAGGCTCAGAGCCATCCCACAGCCCTCCCAAGCTCAGAGCCATCCCAGGCTCAGAGCCATCCCAAGCTCAGAGCCATCCCACAGCCATCCCAAGCTCAGAGCCGTCCCACAGCCATCCCAAGCTCAGAGCCATCCCACAGCATGCCCTGTCCCCACCTCCACGTGCTTCCCCCTGAGCTCTGTTTGTTTGTTGGCTCAGTAAGGCAGGAAAGCCCTTGCTCAGTAAATACTGTTTTATCTCTGAACAGCAGCTCATCAAATATTAATCCAAACTCAACTGCTTCTTAACGAGGTTTTCTTTGAAGGCATTGGGGCTGGAACACACCTGGTGGGAGGCAGTCCTGGCTTCCCCCTGGCTTTGCCCAGGGAAAACAAAGGGACAACAACAGGGAAAAGCTCCCTGGTCTGGTTCCTCCACCCTTCTCCACAGAATAGGAAACCCACCCAGCTTTAGGAAAACAAGTGGATGAAGAACCCAAGTGCCTTTGTTGTCCCCAAGGATCATACATGCCCAGGTACAGGTTTGGGGTGTTTTGGCTGCTGCCCCTGGGGAAAAAAGTGGCAGAATTTTGTGGGTTCAGGTAGATACAGAAAGATTTCACCTGATATCAAGGAGCTGTGAGAGAGAAAGAGAAAATCACAATGTGCATCATCTGTGCTCTGCCTTACACTGTGCAGCTTGGACACCTTCCTCCCACGGAGACACATTCCCACAGTTTGTTTGAACAAACCTGGGGAGAAATTCAAACTCCACAGAGCTTTGCTGCTCTTTACTCTTTGAGCCTTGTCTGCACCATTTGGGGACCTGCTGGCACCTCACCAGATTTATTCATGACATGCCTCAGCTCCCATGGGGGAGTCAAGTTCTCCAAGAGCACGTGCCCCATGTCCTGCTGGAAATGCCTTGGAAGTTTGCTCAGACACTTGAACCAGCTCCCTCGTGGCTCAGCATTGCTTTGGTGCCTGGCAAAGAGCAGGAAAAGCAGCAGAAGTCTGGGAAAGCCTTATCAAAGGGATGAGGAATGGAGGAGGGAATGAGCAGCTGCTCAGCCCTTGCTTGGCTTGGCAGAACCACTGCACTTTCCCTGCCCCAGTGGATGTGGCTGGATGGACCAGCTCCCTGCCAGGAGCACTTCCATCATCAGTCAGTCGTGGGCTCAGCACACAGACCCAGCTTCTCCAAAACAAATCCCAAGGAAAGAGCCAAGAGACATTCCCTGCCATCCCTGAGTGGTTGGCTATGGCAGAGGGGGAAGCCCAGAATGAAAGTCAGCAAGCTACAGAATCACAGAATCAATTAGGTTGGAAAAACCCTCTGAAACTGAGTCCAACTTTTAGCCCTGCACTTCCAAGACCACCACTAATCCAGGTCCCCAAGGGCCACATCCACACATCTTTTCAATCCCTCCAGGGATGGGAACTCCACCACTGTCCTGTTCAAATGTCTGACCCACATTTTAGTCAAGAAACGTCTCCTAATACCCAATCCAAACCTCCCTCGATGAAACTTGAGGCTGTTTCCCCTTGTCCCACATCGCTGATTCACATGGAATTCCAGGGAATCCCATCCCTAATTCCTCACACTCCCTTCCCAGAGATCAGACCTGTTCCCATGCCAGAGGTCTGCCCCCAGGGATACATCCTTAGCAGGACAGAAGGGAAGGTGAAATAAAAGTGCCTCCCACATCCAGGCAGTGAGCAGAGCTGGGCTCATTAATGGGTGCACCCTGTTCCATCCGAGCATGAGGATCTGTAATATCTATAATAGAGTCAAGGAATTCAGGTCTTAGGGAAGGAGGAGCCATGGGAACCTGCTGCCAGGTTGGATGAGCAGAAGGAGAAATCACCCCAGACAGTGGGAGCAAGATGTCTCTGTTCCAGTTAGATCCCCATTGCTTCTTTGCTTGGCCAGTCAAGCTTCTGGATGTGCACAGATCCCTGTTCCTGGGTGAAAGGCCAGGAAAGGCCTCTTTGGGGTTTAACACCCTTTCAGAGTTGTCCCTACCTCTTCCAGTCAGCTGAATATATTCACACTGTATGGAATAAATCCATAGGCTGTAAAGGCCAGAAGGGATTATTGGATCGTGGGAAGCTGATCAGAGATTCAGGGCAATGATTTCATTGGCAACTTTTGAGAGAGAAGTGGCAAATGATCCATTTAATGGGCACTGCCTCCAGCCAAGCCAGAGCAGGGGCTGTTTTCCCTCTTCTGGCACTATAAAACCTGGATATATTTTAATATGCAATTCTGGTGGCTTTGAAAATTGTCTCCTGGGAGCTGGGGCGTTTTTGTGTTCCTTGCTTTCCTCTGCCTGTTCCTGGAAGGCCCAGGATAAAAGTGACCAACCCCTCGTGCCTTGCATTCCCAGAGCTCCTGATCACCAAGACCACAACCAGGGAGGAGGATCTGCCGTATTAACTCTTATTAAATTACAATCATGCCTCTCTTAATATTTAAAAGGGACTGTCAAGGGTTTGAAATGCTGCGGGGCCCTGGTGACTGCAGACAAGGTGTGAAGTCTGTGGGTGCACAGGCACTTTGCTCCACATTCATTGCACTCAGTGTCCCACTCACAGGAAAATCACCCAGACTTCTCCTCCAGGGACTGCACAGGGACCCTTTCAAGACTGGTTTGGATGGGCCTCGGAGCAGCTTGGTCTGGTGGAAGGTGTTGGAATGAGATGAGCGTTAAGGTCCTTTCCCACCCAAACTGTTCTGGGATTCTATGGTCTGGGGCAGCCCCACAAGAGCTTCTGCAGAGTCTCAGGGTGCCCAGAAGGCTGCAGAGAGATGAGGTGGGGCGCAGCTCAACAAATATCTGGTCCAGACCAGAGGCATTTCAGCATCTTGAAACGGAACGGTCACTTTGGTTTTGCTGCCATTTCTTGGCACACTTTGGACCTTCTCCCCCCCAGCCAGCTCCCTCCTCCAGTCCAGCTTGGAAAGTTCTCATTTCTGCCAGTGTGCAGTTTTTGTTGCCCTGCTCCCCCTCTCCCATCTGCTCCCTCCCCTGCAGTGGCCGTGGCTGCCGTCTGTCCAGCCGCAGGA
>NW_005054541.1:664858-679888 GCF_000277835.1 Geospiza fortis | reverse complement strand
CTGGCAGCCCATCTGCTGTCCCTGGGCAGGGCTGCCACCTCTCCTGCTGCCTCCCCCAGCCAAACCTGGCAGGGGAGGGAAGAGAAGCTGGAGTGGGGAAGGGGCCCGCAGGCATTTCACAGCAGTAACAGAATAAATCTAATTTATAGACATAGCAAAATGCAGCTAAAGCAGGAGTTGAAATAAATGCAAAGCGCACCGAGGTCTCAAGTTATCGGCACTGTAACATTTTTCCTGACTATCTCTGTTTTCCTGCCTGGGTTTGTCTTTGTAGCTTCCTCCCAGACAACTGGACCTTTGCTCTGAAGTGAAAATGAAAGCTGGGGAAAAAAAAAAATACCAGGAAATGAATTCTTCAGATCTCCTTCGTGATGCATCAGCCCCATCTGCCAGCTCCCTGTGACAGAGAGCGGAGCGTGGCTGGGTGGCAGGTGGAGAGACAGGCTTTAGAAAAAGGGAAATAAAGTAAAATAAAAGGCACAACTATCCCTGCAGCTGGGAAGTGAGACTGGGCTGCTGGGGGGGCTCTGCCAAAGCACAGAGCTCCAGGTGAGACTGGGAAGACAGGGCTGGAAGAGCCTTCACTCGTGGAGGTGTGAGGACAGGGAGATTTGTCTTCCCATTCCCTGGCTTGTCAAGGTAATGGGAACAAGCGGGTGGGAGATGTTCAGAGGCAGCTTGAACTAATTAGGAGAGAGAATAGAGGGGAGAGAGGCTGATGGAGGGGGGGAAGGCAGGGGGAAGGAAAACGCTTTGTACTGGTGAGCACCATCCCTGACACAGAGATGACGAAAGGCACCAGAGCAAGTGATGGAGCAGCCAGCCCGGGGCTGGATGGAGCCTCTGCCATGGTGGGGCTGCCAGAGGGGGTTGGGGGTTCCAGGAGAGCTCACAGAAACATGGGGTGCCCCATGGTGGTGCTCATCTCCATCCCAGCCAGGACCACCAGCATCCCAGGAGTCGGCAGCATTGGGAGTTTTCCAAACTCTGCTCCAGCCCTTTCCAAGCCTTAGGGTGAACCTGTCTCCATCTCATTTCCAGCAGACCTTGGGGCTGTGGTTGTGTGTTCCCAGCCTTGTCCATCACCCCTCCTTCCAGACTTGCTCCTGGAGCTGGGAATGTGATTCAGAAGGGAGCATCATTGCCTCCTCTGGCCAGATCTCCTCTCCCTTTGCAAGAAGTGGCAGCTTTTTGTGCCTAATTTAGCAGTCTTTAATCTGAGTTATTCCAAACCACACTTGCCACTTCCTTCATGCGTTCCCGCAGGATGATGGGCTGATTTCACAGAACGAAAAGCCTTAAGCAAATCTTGTCACACAAGAAAATTGATTTTTCAAAACTGACTTTTACAAGATTACTGGTGGTTTTTTTCCCCCCTCATCTTTCTTCTGTATCGTTCCCTTCCAGTCTCACGAGGTGGCTTCAGATCTAAGGAAATTAGAGATGCTGTGACTAAATTGAAAATGTAAAAATGGGGAGAAAGAGGGGAAAAAAAGACACCCAGCACCTCCTCTGCTGCTGCCTCTGAAGGCTACAGCTGCATGTGCTTGTGAAGGAGAGAGCTGTCTCCTTGACCTCCCCCACTGCCATAACATCAATGCCACATCACAGTAGAGTCTGTCCAAGGATTATGCCAACACCTCACAGGCAACATCCCCTGATGGCCATTCCTTGGTGATCCCAAGCTAGATCATGGGGTTTTTTCATTCTCTCCTTCAGTCTGTACATATTATTTTATCTTTTGGAATTAAAAAAAACAGTTTCCCCCTGCCGCTCGGTTCAGAGACATCTCAATGTGTTTTGTTAAAAAAAAGAAGACAGAGGAAGAGTTGCCTTGAAGTTGTTTCAGACAGCTTAAAATATGCTAAGCTTTTGTGTTTCTGCCACATAAATAATGAATCCTCTTACAGCTTCTGAGTCAGGAAAGACGTTGATTTAAGAGGCCTTCGGCTCTGTTTGAGGCTTTTCTGCCAGAAAGGGAGGAATGTGACCAGGGACGAGCGAGGCATGAAGGATGAAGCAGAGTGAGCAAGGGGGATGTGGGATAGGGACAGAGGTGGCACCCACCACAGCCCTGGAGGTGCTGTTCTAAGGGATTTCCCTCCTTCATTCCCTCTTTGCTCCTTTATTGCAGATTGTGGGGGCTGGAGATGTGTTTAAATGGAGAACAAATCTGTGAGCATCTACTTCTGTCACTGTCTCTGGCCCAGTAAACCAGTGGGGATTTGGTGACTGCAGCAGCATCAGTTGTTGTTCATTTGACTCCTTCCCCAAGCGCCACCCTTGGAGATGTCTCTGCCAACAGAGCAGTCAGGAGAGCTGCAAAATGTGGGCCAGCAGGCATGGCAGGAGAATGGGAAACCCAGTGGGTCCCCAGCAATCCCAGTGGGTCCTCAACAATCCCAGTGGGTGCTGGTGTGCCGCAACAATCCCAGTGGGTCCCACAACACACCCAGTGGGTCCCCAACAATGCCAGTGGGTCCCAGGTGCCCTGCAGGGCCGCGTGCCCTGGTGGCCTCCCCAGTACCATGACTGGACACTGGCAAAGGGCTCAGCTGCTGGAACGTGGATCCACTGCTGAGCTGGAGTTGGCAGGTCAGGCTGAGTTCATCAGGAAACAGCAAAAAGAGGAGAAGCGAGGGCCAAGCTGGCCCAGGCTGAGCTGGGGCAGGGGAGACTTTCCTCCCCAAACCTGTGTGACAGTGGTACCTGTGTCGAGGACATGCTGTGCACCCTTGAGCATCCTCTCCACTTGGCTTGGAGTTATCTTGGCACAACTCTTTGAGGTACACAGCACCTACCCTTGCACACCCCATCCCAGAGAGACCCCAAAGGAGTTCTGGGAGTGGGGAGTAACCCTGTTCACTTCAGGTCTCAAAATACCCTTGGCTTTCTGTTCCGCTCTAGATGCTGCTGGCAAATATTAAAGCAAAGAGAAAAGGCAGGATGGTGTCTCTGGGTTAGAAAGTTGTTTCAAAGCATCAACCAGCATTTATTGTTTAGCTCCACTTCGTTACTGACGAAGTGAAGAACTTCATGGTTGTTACTTTGGGAAATGTTTTTTTGTTTGTTTGGTTTTTTTTAAATACTGTTTCTTGCTGTTCTATGGAGAAGTTGATAAATAATCACAGAGCCTCTGTATCAGTCTCTTGTACCAGGACAGAGCCACACGGGGTTGTTTTCCTATGACATGGCTGAGAAGGGTGGAACTGTGCCAGGGTGTCAAGGGCACTCCAGAGGTTTGTGAGAGAAGAGGGACTTGACCATAATTTTGGGCATGGATGGACAACTGGATGGATGGATGGATGGATGGATGGATGGATGGATGGATGGATGGATGGATGGATGGATGGACGGCTGAGGGAGCTGGGGTTGTTTCAGCTGACAAAAAGGAGGCTCAGGAGAGACCTTATTGCTCTCTACAGCTGCCTGAAAGGAGGTTGTAGTGAGGTGAGGGTTGGTTTCTTGTCTCAAGTAACGAGTAATTGAATAAGAACAAACAGCCTCACGTTGCACGAGCAAAAGTTTATATTGGATGTTGGGAACAATGTCTTCCCCAGAAAGCTTGAACAGCCCTGGCACAGTTTCCCCAGTCCCCATCCCTGGAGGGATTTGGAAGGTGTGTAGCTGTGGCACTTGGGGACACAGGTTAGTGGTGGCCTTGGCAGTGCCAAGTAAGGCCCAGACTCGATGATCTTGGAGATCTTTTCCAAACTGAGCAATTCTGTGATTCCATGGATGAACTTCATCCTGAAAAGATGAACAGATTTTTTGTGAACTCCAAGCTTTATTCTACTCCCCTATGAGCTGCCTGTGTGTTTGCATTAGCACAAGGGAACACTTTGGATATTTATTATTCCTGCTCATGACTTGCCAGATCCCCAAGCTGCTCACACTCCAGCCAGCAGAAATCCAAGTTCCTTACACAGAAATCTCTGCCCTTGGCATCTTCTGTGAGGAGATTCCCACAAAATAAGGGCTCAGCCCATCTCACCCGGGTGACTCAGCTGCCTCTGTTGATAATCCTGACGTGAACCTGATATCCTGTTGATAATGCTAATGTGAACCATCTGATCTAGACACATTGGAGCCCTGAATAATTAACTGTTCTGGCAGGGCAGGCCAGGGAACCTGCCAGAGAAGGGGCTGTGCCTCACACCAACCTGAGGACATGCCAGGAGTCACACAGAGCACAAGGAACAAGCCTGAATGATGGGATGGGAACAGTGGCTGTCATAGGGAAGGAGGGGCTTTAGGGGCACCGCTGGGGCTGGAAAGTCAGACAGAGCTGGCTCAGGCTGGTGGGCACCATTTGTGGTGGCCCAAGCATTGCCTGGGCTGTTTGACATGTCCAAGGTTGGCCACCATCCTTGAAGAGTCAATACAAACTTGGCCCAAGGTCTGTCTGCTCTTGCCATGCCAGACAGAGGGCAGACCCTCTCATGCTGCAGAGATAAAACCACAAAGGCCTTGAAAACATCCCAAAGTCAGGACCAGGTCAAAGCCTCAGAGGAGCTTTAGGAGCCAGCCAAGAAAAAGAAAATCCTTGGAGAAGACCCAGACACCCAGCAACTCTCTGCTGCATGAGTTCCATGTGCAGAAAGGCACAAGCCATTCCTGCCTGCTGTGCCAATCATTTCTGCCCTGAAATGTGTGGATTTGGCAGCTCCAGTGATCTGGAACATGAGGTCCCAGCCCAGCACCACTTTCAAGATCCCCAAGAGCAGCTTTCTTATGCTGATGAAGACCCCTGAGTTTTTATCTGCATTCACCATTTTCTTTTTCCTGCCAATCTCAAAGGAATTTCACATCGAGGTGTAAAGTTGCAAAGGCCTCAAGCACAGGTGGAAAATAAGAACTGGAATAGAGGGAAAGGCAAGTTCCAGCAGCTTCACAGCACCAGGATTCTCTTTGCACTAAGGAGGAGGATAAACACAGCAGAGAATTAGCTCTTCAAGATGCCAGCATCCATAAATCTGGCTGAAGACATTCTGCTCCGGGGGTGGAGTGGGGTAGGAAGACCCCAGAAAGGACTAATCCTGTTAAACAATTTGAGAAAACACAAACCACGTGATGAAATTGGATTACCCAAAATAATAGTTAAGCTATTAGTCATGTCTATTGTGTGGCTGGGTAAGTCAAGATGATGTAGGCAGGAAAAATGAAATGCAGCATCACTGCCAAAGGGGCAGAAAACTCCCCGAGGAGAGGTGACACCTCCAAGCTCATCCAGGACTGGGGGGTGACTCACAGCCCCAGTGTTTCCCCAGGATAAGCAGTTTTGGCAGCTGGCTGTCATAGTCTGAATGGGTTTAAACTTTCTCTGCATGCATTAAAATGAGGAATTTAATGTTCATAATTTAATGTGGGGGGAGAAGTACAATTTTCATATGATTCCATCACTCTAGGGCCAAAGATTCTTAAATTTAAAGTCCCCTGCTTAGAGAAAGAAGGAGTTCTTGTGAAAAAGGGTGAATTTGTGAAAGGGGAGGGGCAGAAAAACATCCACAGTGGCAAGAGAAGTGCCAAACAAGGATTAATGGAGACAGGTTTGGTGCCCAGCCCTGTCATGTGATGGCGTGGAGGAGGAGGGGGGATTTTAAACAGCAGGATTAAAACAGCACATCTAAAGCGTCTGCATTTTGTTTTGATCTGTCACGAAAACAGCTCGATTTGCAGAAGGAATCATCCAGTCCATGAAGTTTGATGCTTTTCCCTTTGAAACAGTAACAGCTTTTCCAGCTTTTTCCAGTAACAGCCTCTCTGGTTTCCTTCCAGAGGAGAGACGAGGGTCCTTCCCAGCCCCTGGTGCAGAGAAGGACCAGGGGGACACGGTGGGATGGGCTTTGGCCACCCCTCTGTCTTGGTTTGAAAAGCCAGGTGTCTGCTAAGGAAAGCAGGAGCCTTCCTTGAAATGGAAAATGCAAACCCCCTCCCTCTGAATTATTGTAATTTTGAAATTAAGGGGCTCTCAGGCAAAGATATGGGAGGAGGAATAACAGTTCTTTATTAGGGAAGAACATAAAAATAAAATAAGAATGCAGTAATACAAACCAACCCTGCCAAAGTCAGACCATGCCCTGTCCCCCTGTGTGTCAGGGTGCTGGCACAGCCCCATCCCATGGGGGCTCAGCCCTCCTGCAGTGCCAGCTGTGCTGCTGCTGGAGCAGGGATCCTGCACAAGGGGGGAGTTTTCCTCTGCAGCTCCAGGGCTGCTGCAGATGGGCCTGGGCTCCCTCTGGCAATGCAGGGCAGCAGAAAGCTGCTCCTCTGGCAATGCAGGGGGCAAAGGCTGCTGGGGTGTCCCAAAGCTCAGATTGTACCCAGGTAGGACAGAGATCTGCTGGAGGGAGGATTGGCTGTGGGAGAGATAAAGAAAACTGCCCCATGAACAGAGGATAACTGCCCCAGCTCTGACAGATGGGGATAGAACACACAGCCCCATTTCCACCAGGGTTTGATCTCTGGCCCCCATCAGTGAGCACCTGAGAGGTGATGATTTACCAGGGGCTGGGCCAGACCACAGCACAGCAGCCAAGGATCCATGGCCAGGGTCTGTCAGTGCTGCTGGCAGCTGCCATCACCTCAGTGCTGTGAGAAGTGCCCACACTCAGTGGCCATGAACAGCCGAGATCTCCTGAGGGAGGATTGGTTGTGAAGAGATAAAGAAAACTGCCCAAAGAACAGCAGATAACTGCCCCACCTCTAAGAGATGGGAAATACAATCCCCCAAACCATGCCTTATAACCAGGGCACCCTCCGTGCTGCTCAATCCAGCATCCCCAATCCTCGCGGGTCTGCCCCGCTCTGCCCACCCTGGGTGCCCCTTTGGGCAGGGTTTATTCCCCGCTGTGCCCTGGCCAAGCCCTGCCCCTGGGCTCCGGGGCCCCTCGGTGTCTCTGGAGCTCTGTGCAGCCCAGCTGCAGCCCCGGCCGTGCTGCTCCATTGATTACCTGCACGGCTCATCAGCCCTCTCCAACTATTCCCCACGGTTGATCAGTCAAGTCATTGACAAGTTAACAGCTTTGTTTACTTCTCCCTTTCGCTTCTGCAGCCAATTTGTTCTGATCACTGTGCTGAGAGAAAGGCTGTTTTGATTGGTTTCTCACCCAAAATGAACCATTGTGGGTGCATGGACTGGTGGCATGGCCTTGATTGTGTCACCTGGGAGAGAGAAACCTTCTCACCCCACTTCTTTCAGGTGCCTGTGCCTTGGGCAGCACAGAGCTGACCCCAGGGTGTCCCTGATAATCTCTCCTCCAGTACCCCAGCCGAACTCTCATTGAGCATCTTCAAGTGTGATTTGGGCAGCTCTAAGTAGCCCCTCATGGATTTTTCCCACCCACGGGACCTGCTGATGGCGAGGAGGAGATGCAAAACCCAGGCACTGCCCTTGAAGCCTGCAGCTGATGAGCAATCAGGCTCATCCCAGCCTCCTGGCTTGGCAGGAGTGGGAGCACTGGAGCCGAGATGAGATGGAAAATCAAGCCAGAATTTTCCTCTGCAGTGAGGTGTTATTATTATCATCAAAATCCTGGAGTGTTTAAAAACAATCCAACCCCAGTAGCAGCAACTGGTGCATGGTGGTGAACGCAATCAGACACCAAACATGTCCTTGTCAGGGGTAAAAGTCTGAAATTTGGGGAAAGGTTGCAATCTTTCTCCTTGTTTATTTGATTTAAAAAAAAAAACATATGGGAAAACAGTAGGCAGGAGGAGATGAGCAAAGTTGGCCTCTCTGCATCTGAGCTGTGGCATTTCCACCATTAGAACTCAAGGTTCACTTTGTGGTGGAGTAAGATCCCTAAATTGGGATAGAGAGGTTTGGGAAGAGGGGATCACTGCAGCAGCTGTGTGTGCATGGAGGTTTGTCAGGATGGGAGCTGGAGGCTTGGAAACCTTTCCTTGAGTACAATGGGTACAATACACAAGGAAATACCTTTCCATGTGCTTTCTTCCTCTCTGCTCAGCACAGGTGAGGCCACACCTCAAATCCTGTGTCCAATTTTGGGCCCCTTACTACAAAAAAAGACATTGGGGTGCTGGAGCAGAGAAGGGAACAGAGCTGGGAAGGAGCTGGAGCCCCAGGAGAGGCTGAGGGAGCTGGGAAGGGGCTCAGCCTGGAGAAAAGGAGGCTCAGGGGGGACCTTGTGGCTCTGCACAGCTCCTGCCAGGAGGGGACAGCCAGGGTGGGGCGGGGGAGGAGGGGGCAGGCTCTGCTCCCAGGGAACAGGGACCGGACAGGAGGAAATGGCCTCAGGTTGCCCTAGGTCAGGTTTAGGTTGGATATTAGAGAAGATTATTTTATGGAAAGGGTTGTCAGGCATTGGCACAGGCTGCCCAGGGCATCACCATCCCTGGAGGTGTTAAAGAAACCGTGTGCCTGTGGTGCTTGGGGACACCTTGGGGTCAGTGCAGCCTCGGCACTGCTGGTCAGCAGTCGGACTGATGCTCCCTGAGCTCCTTTCCAACCGGAACAATTCCCTGGCTCTGTGATTGCACAGCCCAGCCCCCGTGCTGCAGGGCCAGCCCAGGCTCAGCCAGAATCCTCAGGGCTCTGAGCTGATGCAGCCCAGGCTGGGAGGCGCAGCCGGGTGACGCAGATGGAGAGAGGTTACCCAGGGCCTGCTGCTGATAAATGAACCCACACTCCGAGGGGGAGGTGGAGGAGCGACATGAGCCCCACACGTCTTCATTAGGCAGGGAGAAGAGGAACAACCCCATACATCACCATTATGAAAATTTACCCGTAATAAAGAAATAATTTGTGCGATGCATCACGCGCGGGGGGCACCGCGACACCGCTCGGGCTGGGAACCTCACTCCATCATTTCTCACAAGGCTGGCACCAGCAGGAGCCATCCATTGTTCCTGTCCCCCGTGGAACTCCAAAGGATGCCAGAATGTCAGCCTCAAAACATCCATCCTGTGGAGGGTGCCAAGGCTGTGGGGCCTCGGGGGTTTGGGGTGGTGCTCAGGGCATCCCACTGGGGACAGCTCTCCTGTGAGGGTGAGGGCAGGGGACTGTCACATCACACCCAGGAACTGAAGGTACTGCTGGCAATAAAGCAACAAAACCCATTCTCTGAGCAGTTTGTAGCAATTAATAGCCATTCCCAGGAATGAAATGTTAATTAATTCTTTCCCTGAGCCATGCATTTATTTAAGGTATTTGTGGGTGTTCTTGGTACTTTTATTAAGCAATTAAAATGCGTCCAAGAAAATATTTATCCATTTTAAGTAATTCTTAGTAAACACGATTTATATGGCAAGCAACCACTTTATTTTGCATTGTTAATTAAAACCGACGACACACTCCACTTCCACGGGTTATTTGCCACCAGAGCAGCCAGGAGTGCTGCTTCAGAGCTGCTGGCAGCCCCAAAATCCTCCCTCAGAACCCTCAGGGTGGGTTTGTGCAGTGCTTGATGGGGCATTTCAGAGCCCCAGCAGCCCCTGTTAACCCCCAGGAGTCCCTGTGCTGCTGTAAGGAGCCGTGGCCTGATGAAGACCTTTCTAAAGAAGATTTTGTTGAGTCCTACAGCTTTCCCAGGGCTGGGAAGTCAGTAGTTTGCTCCCACAGGCTGGGTGTTGGAGGATTACAAGCCCTTGTAGGGCAGACAGAGGGAGATGTTTGTTCAGGTGAGCGTGGGCAGGGATGAAGTATTCATGGGCAGGGATGTTGGCAGTGCTCCTCCATGGACTGACACCCTGTGGGTTTGCTGTGCTCTCACTGGGGAGCTCTGTGGAGGCTTCACCAGCCTGGCAGCCCAGCCAGAAACAGAATTCATGGGAAAAAGGGATGGAACTGCTGTGCAGAAGGAGACGCAGCTGAGCATCCCTCTGAGAGCCCAGGAAGAGGCTCAGGTGTGTCATCCCAGCTCTTGGCAGGTTTCCTTCAGAAACCAGAGCAGAAGAAGAAAAAACACTAAGACATGAAAACCAAAACAAAGCCCTGGCATTGTTTAGGAGCTGACAAATCCCAAACTGTCCTCTCTTATTTGCTTGTGTGCACTCTTAGCTGGGAAGCAATCGATGGAGTCAGAAAAATGCTATTTCCCTGAAGAATGTCTTCTTAGAAAAGTTCCTCCCTCCCTCCCTCCCTCTTCAGTGTTAAAAGGACCCACTGCAGGTATTCTATTTTTTGTTCATTCTTTAATCACCGGTTTTCAGTGCTGACTGTAATAACCCCTTTGAAACTTGGATCAAAATATCTCTTTCCTGGTTGAAATTTGTTTTCTTCCATCACCCGAGCAAATTCAATTTGCAGAAGATACTGAATTGGGAGGCACCTGGTACTCCCTCCAGAGAGGCCAGAGGAAAACAAAAGCACATTAGAAATATGAGAAAGGAAACAACAGAATGAAACCCAGCCCACAGGGGAAGAAATGCTCATCTGGGGACACAGACTGAGGTGGTGTTCAGTGAAAAGAAATGAAGATGAGAAAATGTGCACGTCTCTGTCCTGGAGCCAGGCTGGGAGAGCTGGGGGTGCTCCCCTGGAGAGGAGAAGGCTCCAGGGAGAGCTCAGAGGCCCTGGCAGGGCCTGAAGGGGCTCCAGGAGAGCTGGAGAGGGACTGGGGACAAGGGATGGAGGGACAGGACACAGGGAATGGCTCCCACTGCCAGAGGGCAGGGATGGATGGGATATTGGGAATGAGGAATTGTTCCCTGTGAGACCCTGGCACAGGGTGCCCAGAGCAGCTGGGGCTGCCCCTGGATCCCTGGCAGTGCCCAAGGCCAGGCTGGGCAGGGCTTGGAGCCACCTGGAATCAGGGAAGGCGTCCCTGCCCATGGGACAAGATGAGCTTTAAGGTCACATCCAACCCAAACCCTTCTGGGATTATGATTCTATGATCTGCATTGGTCCCAGTGGGAGCAGGGTGAATTTGGAGCTGGGTACTCCAAAGGTGCCTGTCAGTGGCAGAGGGCAGGAAATGAAGAACCCCCCAAGTCACCCAGTGGGGACCACCCGAGGGGCTCAGGGGCGCTGGGATAGGCCCCACAGCATCCCCTCTGCCTGTGCTGCCCTTCAGCCCAAGGGAGTCACACACACAGTCCTGTGGGCAGACCCTCAGCCCTCTCCTGGCACAGGGAGCCCCCTGCCCAGCCCTGCCCCTGCACTGGAGTCTGGCCAAGGGTGGAAATCAGCACAAGCAGTGACAGGTGAGGTAGTGGCCGAGTCATCCCGGGAGAGACTAAAGCAGGTGAATTTATAGAGTCTGGAAAAGACCCTGAGTGGCACATTTGCAATCTATAAATACCTTCAAGGGAACAACATAAATGAAAGGAGCCCTGATCTCCAGGCTGGCTGGGAGCCAGGCTTGGTGCAGGCCACAGAGACGGGAGGAAGAAATCAAAGAGAGCCACAGCAGTGGAGGTGGTGGATGGGGCTGCAGGAGCATCCTCCCCTCTTCTCTGCCCCTTTTTATTCAGGCTCTGTTTATAGATAACAACTGCATGGTTAATAGGTGAGCAAGGCACGTTATGGGCTCGTTAAAACCCTCAGTTAAAACCCTTCTGGCTGTCCACGAGCTCATCACAGGAAGCTTTACAAGAGAGTTATCAGCTGCCATTATTAAAAACCAATTTGACATTATAAAAGATCCATACTGCTCGTTCAGCCACATTGATTTAGCCATGTTAAGCCTTGGAAAACTGGAGCAAGAACCTTGATCTCTGCTGAAGCACAAAAAATTGCTGTTTGTGACACATCAGGAAATCCAGTTTTGCAGCAGCGATGGGTTTTGAACAAATCCATAAAGCACCGTGCCACGGTTGTTGGGAGGTGTTTCCCAAGCAGCTGCGATGTCAAACAGCTCTTGGAAACCTTGTTCTCTGTTTTGCAACATCCAGAAGGATTTCATCTGAGCTCTGCCCTCTCAAACCCACCTCCAGACACTTCTCAACCCAGATCCAATTCCCAGGGCTCTCCAGGAACGTTGGGAGGATGAACTGCAGGTGCAGGGACATGACCCCACAAGTCACTTTTATCCTCATCTTGAAGCCTCCTTCTTGCCCTTTGCACAGCAGGGAAGGTGCATTTGTGCAAAATAACCAGGGAAGTGTCTGGGACAAGAAAAGCTCTGGATTGTCCCAAAAGTTTGGTGCCACACCCAGAACCAGTGACTGATGAAAAAAAGGCTTCATTTACCTGCTGCCTCCCTTGAGCACCTGAGGGGCAGAACAAGACCCTCCAGAGGCTGGAAAACTGCCCATGGCTGGGAATCTCTACAGGGACAAAGTTGTAAAAGGAGCAGAAATATTCCTGACAAAGAGCATGGGGCATTTCCCCATTCACCAGCTGGAGTTTCGCTTTAGCTTTTTTCCTTCCTTCCTTCCTTCCTTCCTTCCTTCCTTCCTTCCTTCCTTCCTTCCTTCCTTCCTCCCTCCCTCCCTCCCTCCCTCCCCCTTTCCTTTCATTCCTCTACCGTTCCTGATAGGAATTCCGGCCTTTTGGAT
The DNA here is from genome assembly GCF_000277835.1 of Geospiza fortis. Classification (NCBI taxonomy): domain Eukaryota; kingdom Metazoa; phylum Chordata; class Aves; order Passeriformes; family Thraupidae; genus Geospiza; species Geospiza fortis. The sequence continues at coordinate 667,426 of NW_005054541.1, read as the reverse complement.
CAGCAAACCAAGCAGGAGGCATCAGGACCGTGTCTCTCTCCCTCCCACAGGCTGTGCTAAGCTTTGGGCAGGAGGTGCCAGACCTGTGGCAGATGCCAGCGTCCCTCTGCTGCCCCATCCCCAAGCAGCAGCCAATGCCACAGCACTGGCAGGTGCCCCCCAGAGCAGGCAGCAGTGTTCCTGTGGCAGGGCAAGGCAGAGCCATGGGGAGGCAGGGGAGCAGGAGCTGAGCTCAGCCTTGCAGGCTTGGCTTGGGCTGCAATTCCCTCTGGGAGGAGAAAAGCATCACCAAAGCATCACTGCCCGTTCAGATCTGGGGAGCAGCAGCTGGAAGGCTCTGTTTGGGCAGGGTTTTCCATACAGAACCTCCCTCATTAACACACAAAGCAGCCCGAGAAATAAAACCAGCACCTCCTGATTAATTATTGGAGGGGAAGCGAGGGAGGCAGGGGAGGGAAGCTGAAGTGGCCAGTCAGCATCTGTTAGAAGTGCAGAGATAAATGGAAGGCGAGGGCAGGTCAGTGCATACAAATCACTGCCATCCGCTGGGGAACACCTCTCAGAGGCTGTGTCACCACGGGGGAGGCTGGGCAGGTCACTGGCAGGAGGCACTGAGGTTCACAGTAGCAGGTGCTCGGGGAATTGGCTCTGGCAGCACTCAGGCTGTTCTCCAGCCTGCCATGGACCAGCATCCTGCTCTGTCTCCAGCCCCACTGAGGCACGTCAGTGCCTATGGACCTTCACTTCAGCAGGAGCTCCCTGCAACTCCAGTTGTCCTTGGCTGCCTTTGGGGCAGCACTGGAGCAGTGGGGAGCCATGGCAGAGTGACAGGAACAAGCAGAGGGATGCAGGAGACCGCTGGGAGGAGCAGGAGCAGATGCTGCTGGCCTTGAGGGGACAGCTTTCCCCAACCACGGCACCGACCCCGTGTGGGGAGCAACCTCTGCAGCTCTGCAGCTCTGCAGCTCCTTCTCTCTCCTTCAGCCTCCGCGGCTCCTTCCTCTCTCCAGAGCCAGCTCCCAGTGCCTGCATCCTTCCCAACCCATCCAGCACAACCAGAAGGGCAGCCCCAAAACAACAAGGCAGAGACTCCTCAGGGAAACCCTCTTCCCCGCAATTTACCTGTCAGCTGTTTGGGGAGGATTATTATGTTTTTTCCCAGGCTTTTTTTCCCTTCCCCAAAGAGTGGCTGGGGTTTCAGACCGCCTGACAGCATCTCCCGCCTTTCCCACCCGCTCCCGAGTGGCAGGTTGCCAGATGGTGCCCCATTAGGTCACATTTGCTCATTGTTTGGCAAACAGGGCTTAATTCAAGTGCTGAGTTGACAGCTTGTTCTCCAAGACAATTTGCAAGTTGCAGTGTTGCAAATGCCAGCTTGGCTTTTCGGGAAATGTTATTTCAGCTGCCTTAAAGGGATGAAGTTCTCTTTGACAGGGGAAAGAAAAGAAAAAAAAAAAAAAAAGGAAAAAAGGGCCAAAGCGGGGGGCAGCAGAAAATGTTTTTAGTGGTTTTGATGTGGAAGGACCATCAGTGTTGTTGGCAAGCCTTCAGGAAGGGACTGTCATTCCCCATCAAGTAGAGACCCCCATGTCCCATTCCTCCCATCACTGAGGTCCTTCTCAATCCTACAAAATGAGGTGTATTCCCAGTGAAAGAGGGTAATAGCACGTTGGTTTCTTTTGGAAAGGTTTCTGTAGGGGTACATGTACATATCTCTCTGATGGCTCCTCTCCTCTCTGTGCCTGTAGTCCCTAAACCCCCAGGGAAGGGGACGCTGCTGAGAACAAGTTCATGTCCCTTCTGAAGTCAGGGGCACTCTGGGCATACTGCCCCAGCTACACACGGACAGGGCAAGAGACACAAAGCAGCACCACAAGAATGCTCTGTTTTCTTCAACAGGTGGGCAAAGAAAGGCCAGGTTATAAAGGAAGCCTCTGGTGACTTCTACGAAACCATCGTGGACCACACGTTCTTTTTTGAGCCCGTGTCCTGCGAGGTCACCAATGCTCTGGGCAGCACAAACATCAGCAGGACCGTGGATGTCTACTGTGAGTAACCTGATGGCTTCAGCCTGGCTTCCAGGCTCAGCAGAGCCGCTGAGACTCAGCAGGCAGCAGACACAGCTCAGTATGACTTGCCAAGGGTGGCAGGACTCCCTATTTGGTGTGGGGTTCCTGGCTGGCAGAGCCCATCCCTGGCAGTAATTCCAGTTTCCTTTGCACAGTTGGGCCCAGGATGGCCACGGAGCCGCAGTCCCTGCTGGTGGACCTGGGCTCGGACGCCGTGTTCAACTGTGCCTGGACGGGGAACCCCTCCCTCACCATCGTCTGGATGAAGCGAGGCTCGGGCGTGGTAAGAACCCCTGGGGCAGGGCATGGCCAGGGCAGGGGCGCTGCAGTCTCGGGGTCTCTGCTGCTCACAGTGACCCCCAGATGTGTTAGAAAGTCTCTTTTCCCAACCCAGCAGTCAAAGAAGGAGTCAGAACTCTTCATATCTCGGTCTCAAGGTTGTTTATTGTTTCTTATCTATAAAATTCTTTCTCCTGTCCAGCCAAGGTCTGTTCAGCAG
>NW_005054541.1:660984-663409 GCF_000277835.1 Geospiza fortis | reverse complement strand
GAGTCTGTGTCACCACGGGGGAGGCTGGGCAGGTCACTGGCAGGAGGCACTGAGGTTCACAGTAGCAGGTGCTCGGGGAATTGGCTCTGGCAGCACTCAGGCTGTTCTCCAGCCTGCCATGGACCAGCATCCTGCTCTGTCTCCAGCCCCACTGAGGCACGTCAGTGCCTATGGACCTTCAGTGTCCTTGGCTGCCTTTGGGGCAGCACTGGAGCAGTGGGGAGCCATGGCAGAGTGACAGGAACAAGCAGAGGGATGCAGGAGACCGCTGGGAGGAGCAGGAGCAGATGCTGCTGGCCTTGAGGGGACAGCTTTCCCCAACCACGGCACCGACCCCGTGTGGGGAGCAACCTCTGCAGCTCTGCAGCTCTGCAGCTCCTTCTCTCTCCTTCAGCCTCCGCGGCTCCTTCCTCTCTCCAGAGCCAGCTCCCAGTGCCTGCATCCTTCCCAACCCATCCAGCACAACCAGAAGGGCAGCCCCAAAACAACAAGGCAGAGACTCCTCAGGGAAACCCTCTTCCCCGCAATTTACCTGTCAGCTGTTTGGGGAGGATTATTATGTTTTTTCCCAGGCTTTTTTTCCCTTCCCCAAAGAGTGGCTGGGGTTTCAGACCGCCTGACAGCATCTCCCGCCTTTCCCACCCGCTCCCGAGTGGCAGGTTGCCAGATGGTGCCCCATTAGGTCACATTTGCTCATTGTTTGGCAAACAGGGCTTAATTCAAGTGCTGAGTTGACAGCTTGTTCTCCAAGACAATTTGCAAGTTGCAGTGTTGCAAATGCCAGCTTGGCTTTTCGGGAAATGTTATTTCAGCTGCCTTAAAGGGATGAAGTTCTCTTTGACAGGGGAAAGAAAAGAAAAAAAAAAAAAAAAGGAAAAAAGGGCCAAAGCGGGGGGCAGCAGAAAATGTTTTTAGTGGTTTTGATGTGGAAGGACCAGCAGTGTTGTTGGCAAGCCTTCAGGAAGGGACTGTCATTCCCCATCAAGTAGAGACCCCCATGTCCTATTCCTCCCATCACTGAGGTCCTTCTCAATCCTACAAAATGAGGTGTATTCCCAGTGAAAGAGGGTAATAGCACGTTGGTTTCTTTTGGAAAGGTTTCTGTAGGGGTACATGTACATATCTCTCTGATGGCTCCTCTCCTCTCTGTGCCTGTAGTCCCTAAACCCCCAGGGAAGGGGACGCTGCTGAGAACAAGTTCATGTCCCTTCTGAAGTCAGGGGCACTCTGGGCATACTGCCCCAGCTACACACGGACAGGGCAAGAGACACAAAGCAGCACCACAAGAATGCTCTGTTTTCTTCAACAGGTGGGCAAAGAAAGGCCAGGTTATAAAGGAAGCCTCTGGTGACTTCTACGAAACCATCGTGGACCACACGTTCTTTTTTGAGCCCGTGTCCTGCGAGGTCACCAATGCTCTGGGCAGCACAAACATCAGCAGGACCGTGGATGTCTACTGTGAGTAACCTGATGGCTTCAGCCTGGCTTCCAGGCTCAGCAGAGCCGCTGAGACTCAGCAGGCAGCAGACACAGCTCAGTCTGACTTGCCCAGGGTGGCAGGACTCCCTATTTGGTGTGGGGTTCCTGGCTGGCAGAGCCCATCCCTGGCAGTAATTCCAGTTTCCTTTGCACAGTTGGGCCCAGGATGGCCACGGAGCCGCAGTCCCTGCTGGTGGACCTGGGCTCGGACGCCGTGTTCAACTGTGCCTGGACGGGGAACCCCTCCCTCACCATCGTCTGGATGAAGCGAGGCTCGGGCGTGGTAAGAACCCCTGGGGCAGGGCATGGCCAGGGCAGGGGCGCTGCAGTCTCGGGGTCTCTGCTGCTCACAGTGACCCCCAGATGTGTTAGAAAGTCTCTTTTCCCAACCCAGCAGTCAAAGAAGGAGTCAGAACTCTTCATATCTCGGTCTCAAGGTTGTTTATTGTTTCTTATCTATAAAATTCTTTCTCCTGTCCAGCCAAGGTCTGTTCAGCAAGACAGTCCAAGGTGCTCTGCCTCCCTGGGGTGGTGTTATCTTTCTATGCAATAAACTATGTAGACAATATTTACAATTACTTTCTAATACTTATCACCTATATTAGACAGTGAGCTTCTACTCTAAACCAATCCAAAAGTGCCAACATCACAGCAGATGGAGGCCAAGAAGAAGAAGGAGAAAAGCTGGACATGCCCAGATTCCTCCATCTTGCCCCCTGAACCCCTATGCTAAAGACCCCAAAAAATCTATTTTTTCACCCTGTGATAAATTCACTATCATTCTACTTAAACTTTTGTGGCTTGTAATCCTTCATATAAAAGATGGTAATTGTTTTTTCCAAGGGTTAAATCAAAGGCACAGGGGTCTTGGGCTCTTTGCTAAGGTCTCCGAGCTCCCTGGCAGGGTCTTGTGTCCTCCAGGGCAGCCAGAGGAATTTCCTGGGTT
>NW_005054541.1:656356-660805 GCF_000277835.1 Geospiza fortis | reverse complement strand
GGTTGGTAACTTGCTCCATGGGTCATAGTCAAACCCACAGGCATCTTCGGCTCTGTGCCAGGGTCTCTGAGCCCCCTGGCAGGGTCCTGGCTGTTCTGGACAGCCAGAGGGATGTCCTGAATTCCCACACTGCAGGACTCTTCCCATGGAGCACAACCAGGTGCTCTGGGAGCTCCTGGCTGCACGAGTGCTGGCTCCTCCAAAGGGTCCTAAGAGTGGGGGAATTTACTTAATGATGATGGACAGAAGGGTTGAACCAGAGCATCACTGAACACCTCACTGATGGGGAGCAGTTCTGCAGTTCACCTGCGTGTGGATCCTTCTGGGATGGTCCTGTGTGGGATAGTCCTTTCTGGATGGTTATGTGTGGGATGGACCGTCCTGGGATGGTCCTTTCTGGGATAGACCTTCATGGGATAGACCTTTCTGGGATGGACCTTCATGGCATGGACCTTCCTGGGATGGTCCCTTCTGGGATAGACCTTCATGGGATAGACCTTCCTGGGATGGACCTTCATGGCATGGACCTTCCTGGGATGGTCCCTTCTGGGATGGACCTTCCTGGGATGGACCTTCATGGCATGGTCCTTCCTGGGATGGTCCTTCCTGCCCCCCAGGCCTGGGATCTCACACCCTGCATGTTCACCCCAGCACTCCCTGCTGTCAGCTGGAGCCTGCTCCAGGGAGGAGTTTGGATCTGTCCCAGCAGACTCCTCCACGTCTCTTTTGTACTGGAAATCCTAAGGAGCTTTGCCAGTTGTAATCTCAGCTCAATCAGGCCTGGGAAGCAGGAGATGCTCTGATCCCTCCTTACAGACAGGAGGGCTGAGCAAAGCCACGGGGAAAAGCTAAAGGAGGGCTGAGATGTGAAATTCATTCAGAGGCATGCACAGGTGTGGGCTTGAAAAGCATCTCCCAGCTCCACCTGGGCAGATCTGTGGATGGGGGAACACTTCTGTTCCTGCTCAAGGCTGTAATTGAGAGCTGGGCCCCCACAGAGGGGCTGAGTCTTCTCCTCCTCCAGGGACACTGAGGCATAAACTGCTGGGCTGCTTTTTCCAACCATAGTGACCCTGGTGAAGGTCATCTCCTGGGAAGGAATTATAGACGTGGGAGAGCTGATGGCTGGAATCAGCAAAGGAGTCCCAGTGGGTCAGTAATTCCTGGGTGGTTTCTCTGGGTTATCACCACAGGCTGTCACACACAGATTGCTGTTCTGCTGCCTCGAGGTGGCTGCAGGACCTGGGAGCAAGGGCTGCCTCACCCCCCTGCTCCAGCCCAGTCCCCGCCAGGGCTGGCTTTGCTCCCCAGCAGTGCCCAGGCACAGCCCCCTTCTCCCTTTATCTGCCTCTCTCCAGCTGAGTTCCATCACGTTGGAACTCCTTGGAGCAGAATGGAGGAGATGATTCTGCCCTTCCACTGTGCCCTCATGAGACCCCACCTGCAGTGCTGTGTCCAGCTCTGGGGCTCCCAACTTCAGAAGGAGCTGGAGCTGCTGGAGTGAGTCCTGAGGAGGCCACGGAGCTGCTCCAGGGCTGGAGCCAGGCTGGGAGAGCTGGGGGTGCTCCCCTGGAGAGGAGAAGGCTCCAGGGAGAGCTCAGAGCCCCTTGCAGGGCCTGCAGGGGCTCCAGGAGAGCTGGAGAGGGACTGGGGACAAGGGATGGAGGGACAGGACACAGGGAATGGCTCCCTTGGGCAGGGATGGATGGGATATTGGGGAGAAATTCTTCTCTGTGAGGGTGGGCAGGCCCTGGCATAGGGTGCCCAGGGCAGCTGTGGCTGCCCCATCCTGGGAAGTCTCCAAGGCCGGGTTGGATGGGGCTTGGAGCACCCTGGGATAGGGGGAAAGGGTCCTTGCCCATGGCAGGGGATTGGAATGAGATGTGTTCGAGGCATTCATGGTCCCTTCCAAGCCAAACAATTCCATGATTCTGTGAGCTCAGGCCAGACCCTCCAGCTGGTGCAGCCCCACAGAGATGGTTGTGCTGGTCACCAGAGCCACCTCCACCTCCCCAGAGGGATCCTGGCAGAGGATGCTGCTTTGTAAAGCCCTCAGCACTCAGCAATCCCCGTGGGATCAGGGATCACAGCTGCTTCTTCCCCAGCCCCTCTGTTTTCAGAACCAGGCTGAAGTCCCTCAGGATTGCCTTCTTTCCCCCTTTTCTCACAAAAAGGAAGCAAGTAAGAGACCAAAGAGAGGTTCAGGCCAAGTAAACGCGGGTGTTTTTATGGCTAGCTCTGCAATCAATGCTAACACAGTGGGTTTAAAAGGGATCTGACCCTCTGTGCCTCTGCCTCGTGCCAGGTTAGGGCTGAGACCCCCACTTTGCTACAGAGAGACCCAGATCCACATCCAACCCCTGCATCCGCTGATTCCAGGAGCTGTGGGAGCAGAGCCAGCAGAGCCAGAGGCTCACCCAGCTGAGGAGGAGGAGGAGAGGTGATGGGCTGTGACCTGCAGAGCCCTGGGGGAGAAAGCCAAGGGCAGCTGGACGAGTTTGCTCCAGAAACCAATCTCTGTTTGAGATCTGCCATGTTTTTTCAAACCCAGCAGTGCCAAGATCCTGCTGACAGCCTCAGCCAGATCCCACAGCTTTTCCAGGTTTAATAAAGCTGCTCGTTGCACAGCAGGGCAGGGGAGCAACAGTCAGCCAGTCCATAGCAGGGGGCTGGCCAGAGCCAGCTGAGATTTCCCTGGGTATCCAGACCCCGTTCCAAGGTGTCTGCCACCTCTGCCACCACTTCTGGGCTTAAAATCCCCAAGTCAATCCCAGCAGCCTCCCCTGTGCCTGTGAATGTGGAGGTGCAAGTGTGGAGAGTGGTTCTCTCTGAGGTTTTTCTGCCTGTGCCACTGCAGCCACCAAAATTTTTCTCTTGCATCTTGAACTTCTTACAAAACTGGAGTTTGTAAAAATTCAAATGAATAGGAAAAGGATTTCTAATTCCACCCCGAAACACCTGTGGTGTTTCTTTATTCTTTGGGCAACAGCAGCAAGTGATATTTCCACGCAATGCCAGACTTTGGGCTCATCCACTTGGCTTTCCCAAGGATGCTCAGGAGCCGGTGACTCGGGTCATTGTTTTGTCTGTAACTTCTCATGGCCCACCTGAAAGCCCCCCTCCTCTGTTTCAGGTCCTGAGCAATGAGAACAAGCTGATCCTGAAGTCAGTGCGCCAGGAAGACGCCGGGAAATACGTGTGCAGAGCCGTGGTGCCGCGCGTGGGCGCGGGGGAGCGGGAGGTGACGCTCACCGTCAACGGTACCTCCTGCTCCCCTCTGACATTCATTTCCTCCTGCTCCTGCTCCCCTCTGACATTCCTTCTCTCCTGCTTCCCTCTGCCATTCCTTCCTGCTCCCCTTCTGACATTCATTCATTCATGCTTCTCTTCTGCCATTCATTCCTTCCTGCTCCCCTTTTGACATTCCTTCTCTTCTGCTCTCTTCTGACATTCCCTCCTGCTCCCCTCTGCCATTCCTTCCCTCCTGCCATTCATTCATTCATGCTTCCCTTCCACCATTCCTTCCCTCCTGCTCCCCTTCTGCCATTCCCTCCTGCTCCCCTTTTGACATTCATTCCTTCCTTCTTCCCTTCCACCTTTCCTTCCCTCCTGCTCCCCTTTTGACATTCCTTCCTGCTCCTCTTATGCCATTCATTCATTCATTCATCCTCCTTCCCTCCTGCCATTCCTTCCGTCCTGCTCCCCTTCTGCCATTCCCCCCTGCTTTCCTTCTGCTATTCCCTCCCTTCTGCTCCCTTTCTGCCATTCCTTCCTGGTTCCCTTCTGCCATTCCTTCCCTCCTGCTCCCCTTCTGACATCCCTTCTTGCTTCCCTTCTACCATTCCTTCCCTCCTACTCCCCTACCACCATTCATTCCCTACCTCCATTCCCTTCCTGCCTTGATCCTGTTGCTCTGACAGCTCCTGTTCCCAAATTATCCCCTCAGATAATTCCTTTTGGAGCAAATCCCACCCCCAGCTGAATCAGAGATCCAGGCAATTGGAGTAAAGTGGATTTTGCATTATTTTGCCTGGAAATGCACAAGTTAAAGCAAAAATAAAATCAACATTTGCTCAGCCCCACACAGTTCCCTATTATCAACAGGGGTTTATTGAGTAGTTGGGAGCTGGCAGCTTTAAATCTTTAATAGATTAATCTTGCAAAACCCTCGCAAGGTCGCAGAGTGCTGTTGTCTCTATTGTACACCTGGAGAGCTGGGAATTGAGTCTGGATCCAAGACCAGCAGCCTAATCACACTCTCCAACCCACATGAGGATACCTGTGAGATTCCTGTGAGGATACTTGTGAACACTCTGCCTGCCAGGATTCCTGTCAGGATACCCCCATGGCTGCTTGGGGCTCATCCAGCACCATGTCAGGATGTGCCCTGGACTCACAGCCACATCTCTGGAGTTTAATGATGCCCTGGCCAGGACCTCACAGCAGCTG
>NW_005054541.1:646018-656312 GCF_000277835.1 Geospiza fortis | reverse complement strand
AATGGTGTAAGCAGAGGATGAATTTTGCATTGTCTCTCACCTGCATGACAAACTGGCAGGTTTCACTCCCCACTCACTGTCACAAGAGAAGAACATAAGCAGGAGGCAGCTCAGGCAAGCATTGATTTCAAGCACAGATAATGCACACAGTGGATGCCCCAGTTCCCTGGAAACATTCAAGGACAGGGCTCTGAGCAACCTGATCTAGCTGAAGATGTCCCTGTCATGGCAAGGGGTTGGACTGGATGACCTTTAAAGGTCGCTTCCCACCCAAACTATTCCAGGTTTCTATAATCCTGGAAAAGGAAGCTGAGGGCAACTCAGCAGGGACTGAAAACCGACCATTGAAAACCAGCCACTGAAAACCAGCCACTGAAAACCAACCAGCCACTGAAAGCCAGCCATTGAAAACCAACCATTGGAAACCAGCCACTGAAAACCAGCCACTGAAAACCAGCCACTCCCTGACTTGGACTCAGCTCCTCAGCACCTTCAGTCTCCTTCCCCAGCAGCTGCTGGGTTTTAATTACAATTAAATGAGCTCATGGAAAACAAAGCAACAAATTAGCACAAAGAACATGCTCCTTCCCTGACACCTACCAGGCACAGGGATGCCCTGAGAGCAGAGCAGAGCTCCCCACAGCTTGGGGCATTTGGAGCTTGCAGCACTGACTGGAAAAGTTTCTCTCCAGCAACTTTTGGTTTTTCCCCCCAGCTTTGCCTGGGGAAACTGATGGGGAGCAAATGAAATCCATGCATGGGGTTCACTGCTCAGCCTTGAGCATCTGCCAGGAGCTGACTGCCTGCACACCCCATCCCATCCCATGGGAAATGCTGCCAGGGGCACCCCGAAGGTGACAACGTTGGGACATGACACTGCAGGTGTTGGACCAAGGGAGAATCCCACACCTCCGGGTCAGGATGCTCTCCTGGCCCTCCAAGTGAGAAGAACCGAGCCCCTGAGCAGCATCCCCACATCCCACATCCACCAAGAGCAAGAGGCAGCCTGTCCTGCAGTGGGAGCAGCGTTCCAGCTCCAGAGCATGGCACGGTGTGTCTAATCCAGCTAATGAATTCTGCTGGAAGCCTGTTCTGATGGAATTCAAGGGGGAAGTTGAATGCCTCATATTTTGAAGTGATTTTAAATCCAGAGGGTGATACAATTGTCTGTTATTACCAGATGCCTCCCTCTGTCACAGAAAAATCAGGCATTGAGAAGTTGTGTTCTGGGCTGGCTGCACTGCCCTGGTCAGGGCACCTGGATTTTAGGGGGCTGATCCATCTCACCAAGAACAGAGATCCCAACTGAGGGATCACCCAACCCACTCTGAACCTGTGGTCCCACCAGCCCATCCATTCCCAAAATTATCTGAAATCGTGGCCTGATGATGTTGGGGTGGGAGAGCATCCTGTGCCCTTCCCACCCAGCTCCCTCAGACAGGGCTGTGGTTGCAGAGCAGCCCAACCCCGTGCCAGAGCCAAGGCCACCAGCCTGCAAGGAAGCAGATAGGATTCAGAGTCTGGTGAGTGGGAAGGAGGATTATGCAAAGCAGCAGCATTTGGCAGAGCCAGAGCAGCAGAGGCTCGAGGGAAGGGAGGAACTTGGTGCCATCATAAATCAGCAGCAGCTGGATTTACAGCCAAAGCTTCTCGATGCTCTTGACTGCACCCAGCCTGGTCACAGCTCCCACCCCAGCAGAAGCATCCCAAGGTCACCTTCACAGGCAGATCAGCAGCAGTCCCCTCTGTCACTGCACCATGCAGGCTTGGCAGGGGCTGCTGAGCAGGGACCAGCACCCCTGCCCGCCTTGTTCTGCATGAGAAGTTTGTTGGAAGGGCTGGACAGCTCCAGGTGACTAATTCAGGATGGCATTTGCCTGGGATTCACCCCAACAAGGAATTTGGGCATGCCTGAGAGCTGGGAGCAGGGCAGGGGCTGACCTGCCACCCCGCTTGGCCAGGAGCACATCAGGGTGTCAGAAAGTGCTCAAGGGGAGGTTGGAACAACCTCCTCTGGTGGGAGGTGTCTCTGCCCATGCTAGGGGATCTGGAATGAAATGGGTTTTAAAGTCTTTCCCAACCCAAATCATTCTGTGGTGTTCCTTTGTAATCAATCCCAGGCAGAACCAGCCAGCCCAGGACTTCTGCAGGAAGCAAGGAGTTAAGCAAAACTCTCCTGCCAAATCATTTTGAGTGCCTGGGAGAAAAGTTCAGATGGACTCAAGCAGACTGAAGAAGCCAAGGCCATCCTATCCTTTCATTCCTGAAGGCTTCCACCTCAGACTTCTCTTTTGTGTGAGCCGCCAGGACCGCACAAATAAATTGGCACCGAGGTGCTAAAAATAACCTCCACCAATAGCTCCATCATTTATATCCATAGCAACATTGCTTAGAGCCTCTTCCCTGCCTGTGGGCTGTCTCACACTCGGTGCTGAATGCCAAGCTGGAGATTGGCAGCTTTCATAAGGAGCCAGAGCCTGGTGGAGAATCAAACACCAGCCCTGAATGCGAAGAGGCTGCAACTTCGTGCTATTATTTCTGGGCATGTTCATCTCACAAATAGTCTTTAGTCATCCACTATTATCATGATGATAAGCCTTCAACTCTGAACTCCTGAAGCAATAATAAAAGCCAAAGCCATTGGCATTTGTGCCATTTAAAATCCACTCGCCTTGGGGAAAATGATCCTTTTAATGATTATTAAGCCATTTTTCTCTAGCATCACCCAGTCTTGGAGCACTTCCAGAATTTATAAGTAACATACAACCATCAAAATGGAAAGGAGATGGTTCTTTTTATTACTGTTTAGGTCTGGTCTGCAGATCCCACCGCTGCTCTTGCCTCTGCTGGCTTTGGAATCATCAGGTGGGCAGGAGCATCAATGGCCTCAGCAGGCTCCTCAGGCAAACAAGGAGTCACCTCCACTGAGACCCTTGGGAAAGCTGAGCTTTCAGCAATGGATAAACAAGAACTCACACCTTGGGATCGTGCCTAGAACAACATCTTGAGCATTTAGAGAGAAAAACACAACAAAGTGTCTTTTTTTTTTTTTTTGCCTTCTTCGATCAAAAAGGGCACAGCCGCACTGCTATGTCCATTACAGCAAAACAAGTCCTGACCTTCACGCCCAGCTCCTGCTATTCCTGATGCTGATGGCGGCTCCCTTCCAGTAGTAATTTCCTGAGCTGCCAGAACCGTGGTCACTGGTCAGTGAATTGTGCTTCAATGAGCTTGTTTTCCATCCATCTCCCCTTGGAGCAGTGTAAGGAAGCAGGGACAGGGCTGTGCCTCAGTGGGAAGTGTGTGGGCAGTGTGCAAGTTTGGTGCAGGAAGGGGTTACTGGCACAGTTCCAAAAGGCAGCTGTATGTACAAATGCCTGAGAGTGAAGGATTTAGCATTTTGGCACATTTTTGTGCATTTATGAAATTTGTAAGTGGGTGATTTGGATGAGAATCAGGCAGGAATACCCAGGCAAATCTTTCTTCCCACTTTACCCCAAATCCCTGAGACTTTTTTTTTGAAGGAGCACATCAAGTGCAGGGCAGGGAGGTGAGGAAAATGGGAAAAAATCCACAAGGCTGCATTACTGATAAACCCAGTGACGTACTCCAAACCAGGCGTGGCAACCCCAAGTGAACGCCCAAAGTTCCAGAGCTGGAGCAGGGGGAGTTCTGGCATCCCCTGCCACCCCTCTCTCCCTGCCCTGCAGCCCAGTTGTTCCTGTTGTTTTTCTTTTCTGCCAGCAGCAAACCACTCATGGAAATACAAATCTGCTTTAATTAAGGAGGTTAATAAACAGCAATTAGGATCCCAGCTCTTGTGCTGCTCCCCTGGGGCCACCAGGGCTGTTAGAAGAGTGAGGGACACACCACATGCTCTCCTCTCCCATCCCTTTTCTCCCAAGCACAGGATGCTCTCCAAGGCAGGACAAGGACATCTCCCATCCCAAGCTGGTGTTTGGCTCAGGAAGAGCCTTTCCTACCCTTTCTCCTCAGCTCCTTTCATGACCCACATGGCCCAGGAGAGCCCAGCTGATGGGTGTCAAAGTTTTCCAGCAGAAACTCTTCCACCACATCTTCCTTAATGCCCTGGAGTGTCACAGACATCTTTTATGAAAAATCCTTTCCTTAGGATTTTTCCTCCTGAGAAGCTGAGAGGCCTCAAGAACAAAATGTAAACAATGGTTATCTGCTGCTGTGGAATGCAACAGGTGCATCTGTGATTGGTCCATGTGGTTGTTTCTAATTAATGGCCAATCACAGCCCAGATGTCTCAGACTCTCTGCCACAAGCCTTTGCTATTCATTCCTTCTTTTTCTATTCTCAGCTAGCCTTCTGATGAAATCCTTTCTTCTATTCTTTTAGTATAGTTCTAATATAATATATATCATAAAATAATAAATCAAGCCTTCTGAAACATGGAGTCAGATCCTCATCTCTTCCCTCATCCTGGGACCCCTGTGAACATGGTCACACTAGAGAGCAATTAGTTTAATGGTTGCTAATGAATCTGTGAGGGCACAGAAGAGGAACAGCAGGTGGGATGGGATCCTGCTTTGCTCCTGCAGCAAACAGCCCTTCTCAGAGGCCAGGCTGCCCAAGGAGATGGGAGAAGGACCCTTTACACCAGGGATGGGGGTACAGAGGTCGGGGACCCTGGTGCTCTGTGAGGGCTTTGCAAAAACCCACTCAGTGTTCTCCACCACAGGAGGAGATGGGGCTGTTTCTCCATCCCTGCCCTTCAGAGATGGACCCCAATACCCGTTCGGGGCTCCCCTAACACCCCCCATCCCCAGCAGTCCCATGGGGTGCCAGCAGCCTCTCCTGTCCCCACAGGGCCCCCCATCATCTCCAGCACGCAGACCCAGCACGCCCTGCACGGCCAGAAGGGACAGATCAAGTGCTTCATCCGCAGCACTCCGCCGCCAGACCGCATCGTGAGTATCACCCTGGGCACGGAGGGCGCCTGCAACACCTCGGGCTGCTCCAGGCTCACCCCTCTCTCTCTTGGCAGGCTTGGTCCTGGAAGGAGAATGTTCTGGAATCTGGGACTTCAGGGCGCTACACAGTGGAGACGGTGAGCACAGATGAGGGGGTGATCTCCACGCTGACCATCAGCAACATCGTCCGTGCCGATTTCCAAACCATCTACAACTGCACGGCCTGGAACAGCTTCGGCTCCGACACGGAGATCATCCGGCTCAAGGAGCAAGGTGGGCACTGCTGGGGGCTGCTGGGGCTGGGGGCAGCGGGCATTAGCACCTGGCTGGGCTCTGAGAGTGGGGACATGCTGTGAGAGGCAGGAGGTGCTCAGAGAGCTCTTGGGATGCCAGAGGAATTTAGGAAGGACAGTGTCAAGGCTCCAGCTGTGCTAGCTGCAGGATTGCATCCTTAGGGCACATGATCTTGGTAAAGGGGCAGGAGCAGGGACATGGCCTGTAAAGTCTCTGCTTGGTAAGGTATTGCTGATTGTACCTGTCCTGCTAAAGCTGGAGGGCACGGGCTGATCCTGCACCCCTTACTCCCTGTCCCACAGTATAAGGGGATGTCGCTGCCCAAGCTGGAGGATCATTTACAGCCTTGGAGACTCAGGAGTGGCTGCTCCCAGCAGACCCCCCTGCTCCACAGAGCTGGGAGTGAGCAGAGGAAAGGGTTTGCACTGGTGGCAACTCTCCATGTTGGCCACCAGCCACAATGCCAGCATGTCCCACAGGGCTGGGCTCGCACACCCAGCAATTCCCAGGGGATGGCCAGGGAAATTCCACTCTCGGGGCTCTCCACAGCAGGGGAAGGGGATGGCTTGTGTGAGGAATGCTTAGCTCCTGGAGGAACTCCAGTTCTCCTCTATTTTATTAAATGCCAGGGCAGGCAGGTGGATTGTTCTCATTAAGCTGTGATTTATAGGCAAGGCTGGCGTCCAGATTAAATCAGAGCTAAATGAACCCCTTAAAATTAGCCTTGGGCTTCTTCCAATGCAAACAGAGCCAGTGGTTTTTCCAGGTCGTCTGCCAGCCAGCGGCAGCGCTGGGCAGCGGAGGGGGCCGGGCAGCCGAGCTCACACCCAGCGTCCCTGCAGGGCCACCAGGGGGGACAGCCCTGCTCGGGACAGGGTGGCACAGGGGACAGCCCTGCCCAGGTCAGGGGACACTGCAGGGTGGCACAGGGGACAGCCCTGCCCAGGTCAGGGGACACTGCAGGGTGGCACAGGGGACAGCCCTGCCCAGGTCAGGGGACACTGCAGGGTGGCACAGGGGACAGCCCTGCCCAGGTCAGGGGACACTGCAGGGTGGCACAGGGGACAGCCCTGCCCAGGTCAGGGGACACTGCAGGGTGGCACAGGGGACACTGCAGGGTCCCCTCCAGCCCCAGAGCAGGCAGAGCAGAGCAGAGCAGAGGGCTGAGCGCTCAGGAAGGCGGCGGTGGGCGCGTGGGCTGTGCAAGGCTGTGGACACTTGCTTTATTTTCAAACAGGTACGGAAATGAAATCAGGAGCTGGTATTCAAGCAGGTATGGAAATCATGAGCTGACGGTGAACGTGAATTGTCCCCAGCCACCACCACACCTGAGGGCCCAGCGTCCTCCTCCTGGCCCGGCAGCTTTCCCCAGGGCAGGCAGGGCAGGAAGGGCTGCAGGGAAGCTGCAGGGCAGTGACAGGGGCAGGACTGGGAAGCTGGAGTGGTCCAGGCCCCCTGTGCCACTGACCCACTCTGGAAACCAGCACTTTCTCTGCCCCAGCTCCCCAGGCACTGGAAGGGGGATGCTGTTACTCAGCCGTGTTTAAAATGTTGCAGAAGTCCCACAGAGTGGTACTTTGGCACAAAAACAAAGAGGGGAAAGTACACGTTTCCAGGGTCATCTGCAGACATCAGCTTGGTTCAGCATAGTGGGAGAGTGATGGGCAGCATCCATTGGCACCAGAGCAGGTTTGGATGGATCTTGGGGCAGATCTGCAGAAGGTGCTGCCCTTGTGGTTTCTCATCCTGTGCCCCGAGCAGAATTCCTGGGGGAGCCAGCAATCTGCCCCTCCCTCAGCTCACCCAGCCCTACAGGAGAGTTTCCTATCCCCGCCATTCTGTCATTGCCCCTTTGTAGTTACCTTTATCCCAGCCCAGGAGAGCCCTGGACATTTTCCCCACCCTATTCCCTGCATAGTTCTTCATCCTCTTCATCCCCATCACCTCCTGCTTCTCTCTGAGCTCTCCCATTCCCCAGAGCTGAGAGCCAGCCAGCCCTCCCAGGGCCCCCAGGCTCCTGTCTCTCCAGCTCCATTCTCCCCTTGGAAGACAAAAAAATCCCATGAGGAGCTGTCACTGTTGGCAGGAGCACTGCCTAGCCGGTGGCCTCAGAAAGTCCTCATTTCTTTGTGCCATGGCCCAGCTGCTGGGTTGGAGGATGCTGATTTTAGGGTGAGCTTCCTGGGGCAGCTGGACCCAGCTGCAGCCCCTGTCCTGCAGAGGACTGAGGGGATTTGCCTTTTCCCCAGCTGGGCACTCCCAGAGGTTTGTGATGGATTGGTTCAGTGCCACTTGAGTCGTGTCACCAGTGGCCCAGCTGGAGTGACATGTGACACAGGAGAACGCAGGGAATTGGGATATAAAATAGGGAGGGGCTGTGAATGATGACTTGGGTTAAGTCATCCATCAGCCTGCTCGGATGCCATTTCTCTTTCTTTATAATACTAACACACAGTCTTCTTTTGCACTTCATCCTTTAGAGAAGCTCATTCATTAACCCGCAGGGCACTAACAAGAGCAGTTGCTAATCTGCTCCTCTGGCTCCGCCCTCTCCTCCCAGGGTAAACTGAGGCACAGAACGAGGAGGGTTGTACAAACTGCAGCATCCCACGGGCAGCCCGTGCCGACATCACCGCGCAGGGATGGGGGAGCAGGGAAGGAGGCCCCAAAACCTTCCCTGGGCTCATCTCTGAGCCTCCTGCCAGCAGCCAGGGGTGGGTCCCTGGGGGAAAAGGCCCCTCTGTGACCTTCAGCCCGCTTCACGCTTGCTCTCCTTGCTCTTGCAGAGTCGGTGCCCATGGCGGTGATCATCGGGGTGGCCGTGGGGGCCGGCGTGGCGTTCCTGGTGCTGATGGCCACCATCGTCGCCTTCTGCTGCGCCCGCTCCCAGAGGAGTAAGTGTCACCTCTTGCAATGTCACCAATATTGTGTACGGGACATGCCTGAGCTTGTCTGGCCCTGCTGCTGAACTAAATAGCAGCACTGTGGTGTTTCACCCCACAGACACTTTGGGCTGGCTGGGTGTGTGGTGTTTCACCCCACAGACACTTTGGGCTGGCTGGGTGTGTGGTGTTTCACCCCACAGACACTTTGGGCTGGCTGGGTGTGTGGTGTTTCACCCCACAGACACTTTGGGCTGGCTGGGTGTGTGGTGTTTCACCCCACAGACACTTTGGGCTGGCTGGGTGTGTGGTGTTTCACCCCACAGACACTTTGGGCTGGCTGGGTGTGTGGTGTTTCACCCCACAGACACTTTGGGCTGGCTGGGTGTGTGGTGTTTCACCCCACAGACACTTTGGGCTGGCTGGGTGTGTGGTGTTTCACCCCACAGACACTTTGGGCTGGCTGGGTGTGTGGTGTTTCACCCCACAGACACTTTGGGCTGGCTGGGTGTGTGGTGTTTCACCCCACAGACACTTTGGGCTGGCTGGGTGTGTGGTGTTTCACCCCACAGACACTTTGGGCTGGCTGGGTGTGTGGTGTTTCACCCCACAGACACTTTGGGCTGGCTGGGTGTGTGGTGTTTCACCCCACAGACACTTTGGGCTGGGGTTGCTGCTCCTTTGAACCCCGGGGAGAGGGGCAGGGAAGGGGTCGGGAGCCACCAAGCAGGGACAGGAGGGGAGGGACAAAGGGACAAAGGACACCTGGATGGCCCAATGCCCCCCAGGGGTAGAGGGCATCCTTTGGATCTGCCAATCACTCAGTGCCCTTCTGGAATGCCAGGACTGACAGACAGTGCTGGGAGGGGTCAGGGAGGGGAAAGGAGAGGTGAGTGACACACCTGGGAGGGAATCTTCAGGGGAGGTACCCGAGGTTCTGCGGTAAACCCTGAAATCACAACGCAACAGCCACCCCCACCTTGCTGCACCCTTTGGAAGGGCTGGGGGGAGAAGTCTGGGGAGAAGGTGAATTGAGTGGAGCAGGGAGAAATCAGAGCTTGAATTAACCAACACAATTTACTGAATTTACTTCTCTGCACAAGCTCATTCTCCTGTCGGTCTACCAAGTGTTTGCTGCAAACAGCAGCCCTGTGGGAAAAGGGAAGGGTGTATGGAAGACATGCCAGGGTAACTGCTGATCCCTGTTAGCAGCTCAGGGGGTGTGCAGGGGACCTCTTAATCTCTCCCTTGGAGGAATCCTGAGGTATAAGAGGGAGAAGCATCCTTACTATGCCACATCGGTGCTTAAAAACCCTCCACAGTTCTGCTTCTGTTTTAATTCCAATTTTCCTGACATGCATATTCCTGGTAGGAATGGCAGCCAGCAGAGGGGTTTTCATGGGACTTGTGCATTCTGGAGTCTGGCTGCAGTGGGAAGAGAAGCTGAAGTGACATTAGAGACACAGGTACAGGAGGAGAGGGAAGCAGCGCAGCATTGTCTGGCCTCATTAAAAAGACACCGGGAAATTAAAGGAGGATTGTTGGCTCCGTGAAAAGCCACCAAAGCAGCAGGGAGAAGAGTGTGGTTGTCTGGAGCATTCCAAGCCTCTGGGGAGAGGAGGAGATCCTTGGCGCTGCTCCCGGCGCGCGAGACGCGTGGTGCGGATTCCGGGATGCCAAACTCCTCACGTGGGTGCCAGAAAACCCAGTTGTTGTTCTTTTATTTTTCCCCCCTTGATGGTTTACAAAGCCATCAAAGATACCAGGCTGCTCCTGGATTCAGTAAGGACACACGACCCCCCAGTGCAGAAATGTGTTTAATTTTCAGTGTGATAATGATGCCTCTCCCTGTTTTATCCCTTTTTTTTTTTTTTTTTGAACTCCTGCAGCCTCCATTAGCAAGAATTAATGAATTAAACAGGGGAAGTCATTTATCTTGCTTTTTGGGGAAGGATTGCTGATGGACAGCACCCAAGACCAGGCCAGTTTGATGTCATTTGGCAGCAAGAGACAATGCAAGCACCTGAAGGAAGCAGGGCCAAGCTGTGCTCCCATGTCCATGAGCAGTTTTTTCCCCATGCCACATCCTTCAGAGGAACTGAGAGCGTGTGGTTCATTATTTCCGTCTTGTTTGATGGAACCAGATGGTGCAGGGCTCTTTACAGGACACACAATTTC
>NW_005054541.1:634831-646008 GCF_000277835.1 Geospiza fortis | reverse complement strand
GCCATGACAACAGATCCCAGATCTGGTGGAAACGCCAGGATTTAGACCCTCACAAGCTGGAGGCATGCAAGGATGGGATGCTCTTCAAGGGGAAAGCCAAGAGGGGACAAGACTATCCCAGCCAAATGCCTTGTGTTATTTATCCTATTGGTAAATCAGGAAAAAGAAGCATTTTCCTCACCTGGGTTAGGAGGATAGGTTGTGGAAAGAAGGCACTGAAGACATGGTGGCAGGGTTAGAAGTCCCTTTTCTCTGTGTTTCTGGTGCTACCCTGTTTAGAAAATGTTTTTGGGTCTCCAATACACCAGAGGCTGCTGGGTGTAGGAGTGTTCTCTGCTCTGCTGCTCCCCTGGCTGTGTGATTCCCTGGGGAGAGCTCAGCAGCCTCCCCAGGCCAGGGCAGGGGTCCCTGTGCTCCCTACAAGGCTTCCTTGCCACTTCACTTTGGGATCAGAGTAAGTAAGAGATCATGTAGCCAGGACATTTTCTGAAAAATCCCTTTCCTTAGGATTTTTCTCCTGAGAAGCTGAGAGGCCTCAAGAACAAAATGTAAACAATGGGTATCTGCTGCTGTGGAATGCAACAGATGCATCTGTGATTGGTCTCATGTAGTTGTTTCTAATTAATGGCCAATCACCGTCCAGCTGTCCAGACTGTCTCAGTCACAGGATTTTGTTATCATTCCATTCTTGCTTGCTAGCCTTCTGATGAAATCCTTTCTTCTACTCTTTTAGTATAGTTTTAATATAATATATATATATCATAAAATAATAAACCAAGCCTTCTAAACATGGAGTCAAGATCCTCATCTCTTCTCTCTTCCTGGGATCCCTGTGAACACCATCACAAGGTCACCCAAGAGATCAGTGAAGATCCCTGCCCTGATCTCCCTTCCCTTCCCAAAACCTTATGGGAAGGGAAGAGGCAGACCCAGCTGGGGACAGCAGCAAATCCAGAGTGCAGGTGGGATTCCCCAGCCTGAGTTCCATGCATGGGGCCACTCAGTTCCCCTTCACCTGGCTCCAAAAGCCACTGGAAGCTGCCAAAACAATCTCTCCTTGGGTTTGGGGGAATTGGGAGCACCAGCAGCTGCACCAGAGCCCAGTGACACTCAGGGTGCAGAACCCTGCAGGGAAGGACTTGGATGTGCCAGGTGGATGGACTTTCACCCCAGTTTTGAGGTGCTGATGCCAACTGAATGCTGTGCCCACTGTCTCTGGTGGCAGGAGGGTGGGAACACCAGGCTGAAAGGTGAGGAAAGGAATTTCATCACTGTTAGTGATGTGCGATGCGCAGAGTTATTACAGAGATCAGCTCAGGAATGATGGGATTGACAGAGCACTTGGATAGCAGGAGAAGGACTCATTTCCTGCCAGGATGACTGCAGATTCCTCTCCCAAGACAAATACTGGAGCGTTGTGCCATCATTTATAACAACAGCCTGGTGCAGGCTGCAGGCACTGTTGTGTTGGGGGACACAGTGACCCAGAGTAACTCTGGAGAAGGAATCTCCTGCCCCAGCCACTGACCACAACTAACAGCAATTCCTGACCATGTTTTGGGAAAATGCAGCAAAAAAAAAAGGACCAGGTGCAGACACACCGAGCCTGGAGGCTCTGGAAAAGAAAAAAAATTTACTGCGCATCTGTTGTTATATCTTCAGTGACTTAACGGCCCAGAGTTATTTGAGGGGGAACACTCCTGGGAGAGGAGCTGCAAGACACTGATTAGCATCTCCTTGCGATTAAAGACAGAGGCTCCAGCACCAGGAACGTGGTCCCAGCAGGACAACATTAAAAAAAGAAGCTGCAGGAACTTCCCAGTGAAAGGCTTTGCCTTGTGCCCTGAGACTTGGCGAGGTCTGGGGGCTGTGGAGGACAGGGGATGCTGGGAGAGATGAATTCAAGGACAGAGCTTCGAGCTGGTGTCAGTTGCATCATTCAGTTTGGTTTAGAGATAAAACTCCCGGGGGTCCAGCCTTTTCTGGGCTGATCCCCACAATCCTGGCTTGGCCGGGCGCTGCTGGATCCGTCAGCTGGAGGTAGATCTGACAAACCGGTGGTTCAAGGCAGTTTTTGGGCCTGGGAGGGCTGGCACAGCCATCCTGCGAGGTGAGAGCCAGGTCCGTGGCCGGGGGACAGCTTCAAAGCTGTTGAGGTCTCGCTGCTCAGATTTGCCTCCATCTCTGCTTTTCATCTGGGCTTTGCGCCGCCGCTCTGCTCCCGCTGCTCCGCGGTTTCCTCCTGCTGGAGTGACTTGTTCAAAGCACGCCTGACACCTTCAGGGAAGGCAGGGAGTCTCTCCAGGAACGTTCCTCTCTTCTCTCGTTGTCATTTCCAGGCTGCCTGGAGATGATAAAACTGGCCCTGGCTACGTCTGTGCTCATTGCTTGGCCTTTCCCATGTGTTGTCCGCACCCCGGACTGGGGGAAGCTTTTCTCAGGGGTTCCCAGAGCCTGGGCAGAGCTGGTCCATCCCTCAGGAGCAGGATTTCCTATGGATCAGCAGGCTGGACAGTGATTTCACAGCCTGTGGGAGCAGTTCTGCTACAGCCCAGCCCCTGGTAACAGCACCATGTGAAAAACGCCAATCGCTTGGTTTTAAAATGTTAAAAGTTTAATAGTAATAAAATGGTTATAAAAATAGTAATACAATTAGAGTAATAATAATTTGGACAATTTGAATTAGGACAATATGAGACAATAGAGACCAAGAGTTATGGACATCCAGGTACATTTTCTGGGCAGCACGAGCCTGAAAAAGGACTCACGTTAACAGAGGATTAACCCTTAAAAACAACAGCCTGTTGCATATTCATACACCTCATCCATGATGCATAAATTCCATTCAAACACAGGATTCTGTCTGGTCATCATCAACTTCTTCCTCTGAATCCTGACAGCGCCTTCGAGGTGGGAAGAAGTTCATTTCTTCTGATAATGGAGCAATAAATTCTTTTTCTCTGAAAGATTCAGGTGTCCTGTGGCTGCTATCTCGCTGCGAGTCCTTTCTTTAAAAAAGTATCCTACATAGCATCGTTTCTATTTTAACATTTTTTATAACCTAAAACTATATTTAACACACTACTTAAGAGAGTTAATACAGCATTACTTTCTAACACAAAACATACAATATTCATCTTAATATTTGCGAAAAGCCAATCATAAAATTCATGCATTTTTCACAACCGTGAGCTCCAAAAGGAATTCCTGTAAGAGTCTGAGCTGTCCAATACCTTCTGGCAACACAAATATTGCTCCTCCAGCTCTCCACTGGGCTCGCTGAGCCGGGTTTATTTTCTCAGGTGCTGCGGGGATTCCTCAGTGATGTCCCTGCAGAAGCTCGGACTGAGCTCCCCGTCCATCTCCCTCTTTTCGCAGATCTCAAGGGTGTGGTGTCTGCCAAGAACGACATCCGCGTGGAGATCGTGCACAAGGAGCCGGCCTCGGGCAGGGAGGCGGAGGAGCACCCGACCATCAAGCAGCTGATGGTAAGGAATTCCTTCCCTCCCCCGGCGATTGCTCCGGGTAAGGTTTGATGGTAACAAACCCAGACACGTGTCGTTCAGCCCCTTAATAACCACTCGAGGCAAAGATGCTCATCCAAAAAATGCTCTTCTCGAGATCCACGTTCTCTCGCCATAAAAACTCCTCGAGTGAAACTTGGCTAACGAGGAGGGAGAGCTGCTGGGGGTTTATTGCAGCGGCCCGCAGGGCTAATTGCAAAGCAAATTTGCCACCTCACACCTGGGAAGCTGCAGAGGGCAGGGAGACACCCGAGGGGCGGGCACGGGGTGATAACGAGCTCGTCACCCAGCGAGGCTGTGCCCAGGGTGAGCACGGGGCTGGGTGTGAGGCCAGCCTGCCCCAGGGTCTGTAACATCGGGGAGCTGCCACCCTCCCGAGGGCCACCGGGGAGCTGCCACCCTCCCGAGGCCACCGCCTTCACCCGAGGGGACCGACGGACGCGGGCAGGGCAAGAGGAGGATGGCTGAGATCCGGGAAACGCAGCTTGTGCATCCTCACCACTCTGTGTGCTATTGTCTCTGCCTTGGCTTTCACTTGCTGCTGACAAATACAAGCTGAAAAATGGCAAAGAATCCTGAAAAAAAAAAAAAAAAAAAGAGATAAAAGAGCAGATGGGAAAGGGGGAAGGGATTGAAGAAGACAGTGGTTGCTTTCTAGGCTGCTGGGTGGTTTTCTCCTGCTCTAAATCTCAATTTTTTGGGCAGCACTTGTATGTCCTGCCTGCAAAAGCTGGTCCATGAATGCCTGGTGGGAAGGCAAGGCTGATCATCGTAGAGTGGGTGGAATTGCTTGCTGAAATTGTCAGGATTGCCAGAGTATTTAGACGGCCAGGGAGCCTCCAAACAATGAGGCAGGAGGAGGTGGAGATCTGGCAACTTCTCCCAGCACCACTGGGGTTCCTGTGCAAGACCCTTTGTTCCCAGTAGGGCTTTGCCCTGAGAAATCTGCAAGTCCATGGTGGGATTTGCAAGGCTGGAAGGACAGAGGAGGCTGGGGTTGGGTTGGACTTGGAACAATCTGCTGGGATGAAGGGAAATGAGAAGTTTTCTCTCCATGGGACCCTGTACATCATCTGTGTGATCAGCAGTGCCAAGCCCAGGTCTGGCTCCCACAGGGGCATCTGGGATCATCCCAAATCCCACTCCAGACCGTAACTGGAAACACACATGAAGCCTCAGCAGAAGGAAACATTTACCACTCCGAGTGATCAAGGAAGAGGATGGTGGTGGGAGCTCAAGCACAGGATCTTGGAAGCCATCCCGGGCACTTTCTTAGGTTATTTGCAGGAGCCAGGGAGTGATTTCCCATCAGCTTGTGCCTTGGTGAGGCTGGGAGCTGAGCTGTGCTGGGCACGTTGCAATGAGGATTCAGACAGGGTGGAAATGGTGCAGAAAAAATGACAATATTTGTTTGGGAGCTGGGAAAAAATGCCTTAGAGGGAGAGGTTGTGGAGCTCTTCTGGTTAATCAGCCAGACTGGTGAGAGGTGGTTTGGTCACGGCACAATGGAACTGTGTAAGTGTGAGCAGGGTTCACACTTAAAGCTGAGCACTTTCAGATGTGACACAACAGAGACTCACAGCCTGGCTGGACTGGAGGAGGACAATTCTTCCCCTTTCCTGGCCAAATCCAGGCATTTTCCCTGAAAATGCAGCAGTTGGAAATGACATCATTGGATCAGCGCCGTTCAGGAGCTGGAAGAGATGGTCCATGATCTCTGACCCTGGTGCTGGCAGGGTTTGGGACAGCTGGGACATCCTACCTGCAGGGAGAAGGCATCAAAGCCCCCTCCCCTGCCTGGATCAGAGCCTCATCTGCCCTCAGCAAGCACGTTCCCAGGAAACACTCCCCAATTCCTTCTCTCCACAGAGTCTGCAGGGACCCCCTCTCTGTCCTTCATCCCCATCCT
This sequence comes from Geospiza fortis, assembly GCF_000277835.1. Taxonomy (NCBI): domain Eukaryota; kingdom Metazoa; phylum Chordata; class Aves; order Passeriformes; family Thraupidae; genus Geospiza; species Geospiza fortis. Next base: position 640,575 of record NW_005054541.1, on the reverse strand, counting down.
TGTGTGTCCAACAGCTGGTGTGGGCATCCTCCTCCAGCCTTGGATGCCAAACAGTTCCGGATAAAACGTCCCAACTTTGTCAGTGAAATGAAGGATCAAGTGGAAAACTTCCCCTTGCTGATGGGGAGCAATGAAACCTCCTTAGCAGGAGGAGAAGGGCAGTGCCCAGCGCCTCCCTCCCCTCACCCCGGGATGGATTTTCCAGCTCTCTCTCCTCCCAGCACCAGCGTTATTCCCTCTGCTTCCCCATTTCCCTTCTGCGAGCATCCTGTGAGATCTCCATCCCGTGAGATGACCTCGCCCTCACGGTGTTCATCACAGCTGGGAGCGTCGGTGCCGCACTCGGGCTCGGGATCATTAGTGGGGATGTTAACGAGGGGCAGCCACGCTGGCAAACAGCCCCTCGCTGCTCTCCATGCTAACCCCATCGCAGCCCCTGACTCCAGCATGCTCGGTTTCCCCGGTGTCCCGCTCTGGCGCAGGGTGCCAGCGGGACTCTCCGGCCCCACAAACGCTGTTTTGTCATTCTCCAGCCATCTGTGACCTCGGCAGCTCACCGTGCTTTTCACAAGTAATTATTCATGCATCTATAAACTCATTAACACCTTAGGATACGCGTCACGCTGGCTGATTTGCATATGTTCACATTGCCTCAGCGGCGTGCCCACCCCCTGCTCCGAGAGCTGTTCTGCCAGGCGGTGCCCACGGGCAGGGAAAAGGCTGCCAGCGCCAGGGGCTGCAGGCAAAGGATCCTGATAAAGGGTTTGATCCTGGGGAAAATAAACCGCGACAGCCGCGTTCTCCCTCCTGCGGGACGCATCGCACGGGCACGGCAGCTGTGAGGAGGAAGATGATGAGGATGGTCAGCCCCAGCGTGGCACAGCCTCCTCCTCCCTTAGCACGGCTGGGTTTATTCCCGGCTCCCCACCTGTGAAATGGGGCCAATAATCCCAAAGGAGCCATCCCCACTGCCATGAGCAGTCAGAGACGATCCCAAAGCGACAGAAGGGACAGGCAGGGGCATCACAGAGATCCCCATCTCTGGATCATTCCTCCCTTCTGGATCATTCGTGCCCCACTGTGGCCAGGCAGACCCAGGCATCACCTGTGGTTCATATTTGGAGTGGAACAGTCACAATAATCAATCCAGTGACAGGTTTATCTTTTCCTATCTCCTTGAACCCATCCCTCTGCTCCGAGGCCCGTTCCCAGTTTGTTCACAGCCTTCACAGGTGATCAGCACCAGACACCTTTTCCAGAGAGGTGGAAGAGGAAAAATCAAAGAATCTGAATTTCCATTCTGGGTGATTTTCTTTCCTACCTGCAGCCCAGTGGGCACAGCATCCCTTTGTCTGCCCCTTTCTCTGCACGTGTTCCATGTGCCCACCCTGGGAAGCACGGGCAGCCCTGAGCTGTCAGAGCGGGTCTGAACTGGAGAGAGCAGCGTCTCCACAACATCCAGCCTCGCCCGGGAGGCTCGGGGAGCATCCCTCCCTCACAGCCGGCCCCTCCAGCGGCACCTGCCCATCCCAAAGCAGGATTTTGGGGAGAGGTGGGACAAGGCGCTGCAGCTTCTCCTGTGGTGGGCACCAACCCATCGAGGCCACAGCCGGTGTTTGAAGGTGATAAAGCTTCATCGAGCTGGGAATTCCCAGAGGGGTTCTTTATTCATGGGCTTGTTCCCTCCCTGGGAGCAGAGGAAGTCGCTGTTCGAGAATCGCCATCAAGATCCCTCACCCTGGTAACGTCTGGCCCGCACAAGTGCTGCCGGGTGGCGTCCAATTACCCAACCAGCCGGAAATATTGTAATTAAACCTGGAGCGAGGCGGGGACAGGCACTTCCAGCCCGCCGGGTCTGGAGGATACTCAGGAACCTGAAGCGGCATTTTAAAAAACATATTGTGTCCACTAATGAAAGCCAAGAATTTAATATCCTGTCGGGTTCTCCATCTCAGAGGCTTCGTTTGGTGGCGTGAAATGCGGGAGAGCTCTGCATAGCTCGGCACTGCCAGTTAAAGTTATCTTTCACAGTCACTGGGGACCTGAGGTCACGAAGGAACAGTGCCCCTGTCACTCACTGATTACAGGAATCCTTTGAAGAATCCAAAATCCCCAGCCATGAGCTGGAGTGGACAACATCTTGAATAAAAGTTAACACTGTGGGTTTTAGGAGACTTCTTGGGTCAAATAGCATGCCCATCTGAAGGTCAGGAGATCTCTGAAAATTAATCCCACAGGCTGCAAACACAAAATGTTCCCACTCACTGCCAGCCTGGAGCTCTGTGTGGCTGTGAGCACTGATCCAGGGAAAGTGCACTCACAATTATTTCATCTGTTCATGCAAGGGCTCAGTTTTCCCCCTGTTTTTCGCCCTATTGTCAGCTGCATTTTGCCTTGCTGGGTGTGTATTTGCTAAAACATGCTACATACTGTCAGACTGTCCTGCTCTGAGCCTCTCTTTATGCTTCCCTCCATGAGCACTGCCAAAAGGAGATCTTCAGGCTTGAAAATTGTGGTTTGAAATTTTCCCTGAATCTGTTTATCTCTGTACTTTGGGGTACAGAGGGGATGCCTCACCACCTGGAGGGGGTCCCTGCCTTCTGCAGTGGGGGAAACTGGGGCAGTGACAGTCAGGGGTGCAGTTTGTCACATCCCTGCTGACCCAGGAGCACCAGCGGGGTTCGGACACGGGCAGGGCTTTGCAGTGCCCGCTGTTCTGGGGAGGGGAGGGCTGCTGGTGCCTGGCAGTGCCAGGCAGGATGAGGTCCTGGCAGGGGGAACGGTGGCACTCACAGCCGGGTGTACCCCCAGCCATCTGCACGGCCAGGCCCGGAGCACACTGGTGCTGTCACCTGGCTGGAGAAAGGATGGCTCTGGAAAAACGTCCAGGAATGATACTGGGGCATCCCATGCCAGGGCTCTCAGACATCTCTTTTTCCATCTATTTCCCTCACCTCCTTCATAATCTGCGTTAATATTGGTGATGGAGTGAACTTGAGCATATTGGTGCTGTCACCTGGCTGGAGAAAGGATGGCTCTGGAAAAACGTCCAGGAACGATACTGGGGAATCCCATGCCAGGGCCCTCAGACATCTCTTTTTCCATCTATTTCCCTCTCCCCCTTCATAATCCCCGTTAATACTGGTGATGGAGTGAACTTGAGTTAAGGTCGGTCCCTTCCCGGTGTGGACTCAGTGATGACGAAGAGGAAATCACACTAACGAGGATCCCACCGCCCACTAATTAACGGTGTAAAACTTTCAGAAAGTTGACGTTAATGACCGGCTGTAATGGGGGAGTGGAGGTTCGGTGATGTGGTGGCGCTTTGTGGACCTCATGTGGAGACTCCCTGCAGTCCCCAAATCCACGGGGTGCAGCCGAATTCAGAGAGGACAGGGGACATCCAGGGTCCCCACGGAGCATCCCAGTACCTGGGTCATTCCCACCATCACTTCAGTGGCTTAAATAAAATAAACGGCTTAAATAAAATGGCTTCAAACACCCCATCAAACCCGACATCATTAATTCCAGGGAGGTTTGGTCACAGTGCGATCGTTCCTTTGGTTCCCACCTCCCTTCTGCCCTCTCCATCTCTGGATCTGGCCCTGCGTCATCCACGCCAACACACACACACACACAAAAAAAAAAAAAAAGAAATCAAAAGAAAAAGAAAAAAGAGGAGAAATGGGTTTTTTTCCTTTTTTTTCCCTTTTCATTCCGAGCTGGGACCTGTTAGACCCTTCCGACAGGGTTAACAGCCCCAGTCTGCCTTTGCGGAGATGCTTCAGAGGATCGAGGGGGTCGCCGGGGTTGGCAGAGCAAAAAAAAACCCTCCACGTCCCATTTTAGCTGCGCTCGTTTAATCCTCGGCGACACTTGTATTTATCCTGGTAAATCAATGGCTGATACAGGCTTTCTTTTCCCTAGGAAAACTCAGGTACTTTAATTTATTGCCTTTAACAGCCACATCAAAGGCTTTCGGGAGATGAACAGCAAGTGCCGCGGGGTGAATTTCCACAGCCACTTACCATCTTAAAGAGGAGAGAATTTGGGCAATAAAAGGGGATTTTGGGGCTGATGTGGGGCTGTGATCCCAGAGAAGCCGGGCTGGAGGCGTCGGGTGAATACGGCAGAAGCTAAAAAAAGGCAACTGAGGAATTGGTTGATAATTATCCTGCTTCCTGCACAGCCCCGCGTGCTGAAGGAAGGGTAATTAAAGCTGTGGTGTAATTAATGTGCACCTTGCCCCTCCTCTCCGCCTCCCCCCGATCACAGCCAGCCTTCAAAGGAAAACTAATGAGGCGGCCAAGTTCAGCTGAGGAGGAAAGGATGAAAAGAAGGGAAACAAAAAACAAAAAAAAAAGGCGATTTCGGGGGTGTTGCTGTGGGCAGGCGGGTGCAGCCCCAGCCCTGATCTCAGGAAATAATTCGTTTTCTGCATCAGCCTGCCTTTTTCTGTCCTAAACAGGGAAAAACAATCTGTAACCCAGGGAACTGTGTGGCTTTTGGGCCCTCGGACACCACTGGGGCACCGCTGGGCACGTCCTTGAATCCGGCTGGTGGCAATTTCCCAGTGCCCGGGGGCTGGTGATGGATGTGGGGCTCGCCCCCATGGTCTGGGGGCGGTGGGGAGCGGGGCTGGGGCGGTGCTGGATGCTGACCCTGCCTCCTTTCCCAGATGGACCGGGGGGAGTTCCAGCAGGACTCGGTGCTGAAGCAGCTCGAGGTGCTCAAGGAGGAGGAGAAGGAGTTTCAAAACCTGAAGGTGGGTTGGGTCCTGGGGCCTGCCTCTGTCCCCAGTGAGAGATGGGGTCAGAGCCCCCCGTCACTCCTGGCCCAGGGGCTGCAGCCCGGGGTGCTGGGGACCCTCCCCGTGCCCATCACCGGGCAGAGCCTCACCCAGCACTGCTGCTGCCAGGCTGTCTGTCCTTGTCCCCGGTGGTGGCCTGTCCCAGAGGGCTGTCCCTGTGCAGGGAGAGAGGCTCTGGCATGCTGGCGCTGCTTTGTGGCCCCAGCAGCTTTGAGGGCTAACACGAAGGTGTGGTGCCAGGACAGTGGCGTGCAAGGGACACTTGTGTCCTGGCCTGGAGGGGGCTGAGCAGATTGGAATTCACTGGTTGCACAAGAGGGCATTGCCAGATGGTTTGGTGGTTGATGTGTCCTCCAAAGGGGAGTATGAAAATGGGGAAGGGTCTGGAGGGTTCATACAAGGAGTCACTGAGGTGACTTGGCTTGTTCAGCCTGGAGACCAAGGGGAGACTCATCAGTCTGCAGCTTCTTCCTGAGGGACAGCTCTAACCTCTGCTCTCTGTGACCAGCAACAGGAGCTGAGAAAACAGCTGGAGCTGTACCAGGGGAGGTTAGGTTGGATATAAGAAAAGGTTCTTCCCCCAGAGGGTGCTGGGCACTGCCCAGGCTCCCCAGGGAATGGGCACAGCCCTGAGGCTGCCAGAGCTCCAGGAGGGTTTGGACACCGCTCTCAGGCACAGGGTGGGATTGCTGGGGGGTCTGTGCCAAGGCCAGGAGTTGGGCTGGATGATCCTGGTGGGTCTCTTTCAGCTCAGAGACTCTGATAAGTCTTGTATGTCCCGGGTGGATGGGCAGGGTGGGCACCCCAAGTGCACAGGGAGGTACCCAGAGAGGCCCCCACCAACCTGCCCCGCTTCTCCCACTCCCCAGGACCCCACCAACGGCTACTACAGCGTGAACACCTTCAAGGAGCACCACTCCACCCCATCTCGCTG
>NW_005054541.1:623027-634173 GCF_000277835.1 Geospiza fortis | reverse complement strand
GGGGGGTCGGGGGGTCCCGCCGTGGGGACGGGAGGTGGGGACGGCGGTGGGACAGGGACTCCCCGGGAAGGGCCTCTCCGCTGTATCGCGGCACCGCGGTCAATACAAGAGGTGTTTCTCGTGGCACGCCTGGGCTGATGGCCACCCCGCGGGGACGTCGGCTTCCCTGGCACTCTGCCCCGGCACACTCCTGGTCTGGAGCCTGGCTGTGCCATGGGCTCCTGGGGCAGGGCCTGTGGGGGCAGAAATGGCCGGTGGTGGAGGGAAACTGAGGCACGGGGCAGCTGGGACCCCACAAGCCCAGCGTGGGAGCCAGGAGATGGGGCGTCACAAACAGGTAAGGGGACACAATGACATGGGGACAAGGCGACCTTCCCTGCATCTCACAGCCCCAAAACTCCCTCACACCCCCTCCCCACCATGCCCCAGGAGCACCCAGCCCATCCCAGCCTCACCAGGACTTTATTGGGTGCCAACATGAGCCCAAACACCCCCATCCATGGGTCCCCCCAACACCTGCAGCCCCACAGGGGCAGAGGGGACCCTACACCAGCAGGGAGAAGGCACCAGGTCAACCCCTCCATGGTGGGGGACATCCCAAATGCCCACCCCTGGAGCCAAGCACACACCAGCCCACCCAAGGGCCCTTGTCCCTGACACCAGTGGCATGCAGGCCCTGGGTGAAGGCTCCACCATAAATAAGCATTTAAATTAATTAAATTAATCTGCACCACCAAAGGGCCCTGGCAGACCCCGAAGCCAAGCAGCCCAGGGTGCCCCCACCCAGGGGGGCTGTGGGGACGAGTCCCTACGCCAGCGCTAAGGCACAGGACAGGGCCGCCAAGTAAAAAAGGAAATTAAAAAAATGGGAGGGAATTAAATATTTGGGGGGAGGTCCAGGGCAGCGAGGAGGCAACATGAACCTCCAAAGGCTCCCATTCCCTGGGCAGGGAGGGGCCAGGACCCCAAAATCAGCCCCTCAGCAGGGCCCTCGTCAGTGTATGAGGGAATTAAGGGAAATAGAATGTCCAGGGCAAGGGCTCCTGCCCTGGCTCACCCCCTCAGGCCCGCTGGGAGGGAGGACCCCCCTACCCCAAAAACCCCCTTGAGTCCTTGGTAGCTTCAGTGTGTCAGTAGAAAAGGCTCAGGGCCACGGCCCCGCCGGGCTCCCTGCGCCCCGAGAGCCGCCCCACCCTGGGCACCCGCGGTCCAGCACGGGCCCCAGCCCCAGCCCTGCTCCGGGAGTCCCAGGCCATGGTGGCAGCGGTGACAACGATGCTCTGCCCTCGGTCACTCCAGCCATGCCAGCGCAGTGTCCCCTCGCTGAAGGGGGACGGTGTCCCCTCACCCTGGGGATGGTGTCCCTGCACAGCTCCACCGCCCTCAGAAGTAGGTGAGGTTCCTGACGAGTCCCAGCTCCAGCATCCTCTTGATGGCCACGGCCTCGTGTGACACGTTGTGCTCTGACGCCTGCGGAATGGGGAGCAGGGGGTGACACCAGAGTCTGGGCCACACATTTTCCTTCCAGTCCTCCCTTCCAACCCTGCACCTTGCCCACACCATCAGCAGGGACTTCAGCCCCCCAAAAGCAGGGATGGAATCCTCCCCACCCAATCCCCCTGTCCACGAGCTCTTCTCCTCACACATAAACTGGGGATGGACCCAACTCTCCATGCCTCCAAAGACATTCGGCTACCAAGAGAAGTTGGATGATGACCATCCAAAGGTGGACTTCAACCTTCATCATGGGAGGGGGTGAGAGGGAAGAGCCTCCCACGCCATTCAGCATCCTGGCACTGCTCTCCTGGGCTGCCATCCCAGGAGATGTTTTCCCTCTCCTGGGGGCAAAATGGGGGGAACAGGGACAAAACTGTGGGGCAAACACTTACGGCCATGGACTTGAGTGTGATCTGTTCGTAGTAGTGGATGGTTTGCTTCTTGTTGGCCGAATCGGGGTAGCCAAAGCCCGCGATGTGCACCAGGTCACAGAAGTGCAGTGCCAAGGTGATGGCCAGCAGCCCTGTGGTGGGCTTCTGGGGGACAGAGAGCCACAGCCTTCAGGGAGCTGCACAGGGACAGGCTGACCACCCTCAGGGTGTGCAGGGTGACTGGCCATCCCCACCCCTTACCTGTTTGACCTTCCGTGGTTGCTTCATGGGAAGGTTGAGCAGTTTAGCAGCAGTTACTTCCATGTAGTAGGGATTGAGGACGCGCACTTGCTCCGGGTTGGCGTCCCAGATCAACGGGGGCTGTTTCCAAAACCCTTTCCGAACCTGCAAGAGCCCAGATGTCCCCAAGGGTGGGGTGGCATGACAGCTGGAGTCTGGAGCAGCCAGGGAGGGGTTGGACCCGGTTCCCCACCACACTCACCCTCTTCTTGTCGTTAAGGATGGTTTCCATCCACTGGAAGTCCATGGGCTTGAAGGGCACGAGCACCAGCAGCGTGTCGGGGTTGTTCTCGGTCCGGGGGTCGAAGTGGGCTGACTCGGGGTAGAAGAGGCGCATGGTGGTCTTGGAGCCCACGTCCTGCTCGTACCCATGGACTGGGGCGTTGTTCAGCCTTTGGGACATCACAGGTGTCAGCCCCAGTGCCAGTCCCTGCACTGGGCAGGGAGCGGGGGCCGGGCTGTACCTGATCACCACGTCGTAGGTGTTGATGGTGTCCCCCATGGAGCTGTTGCGGAGCCGGTGGCCGTTCCCCACCACAGCACACCTCCTGCACTTGAGGCTGCGAGAGAAAACCCTGGCTCAACCAGACCTGCTCCAAAACTGGGCTGATTTTAACCCCTTGGGGAGTTCAACCTGGTGTTGTCCAGTCTCCACACCTTCCCATGCTCCACCCAACACCTCTGGGTTGTAGAGGTTCATTTTGCCAAATCCTGGGCCCACAGCAGACAAATTGCAACAACCCCCAAGAGAGCAATGATGAAGAAAAAGAGACAAAAGCCCCTAAACCCACCCCAGTGTTACCTCTGGATGCTCTCGGGCAGGGAGTAGTGGGTGATGGACAGGAGGCGCAGCAGGATGTCTTCTGCAAAGCAAGGGCAAGGACAGGGTGAGGAAGGTGAGGAAGGTGAGGAAGGCAGCTCCTGCCTGGCACAACACTCTGAGTGCTGCCCCACCCATGCCAAATTTAATCCCACTGTTAATCCCAATTGCAAGCAGATATTCTGTCTCTGGGGCTTAGTAAAACCTGGCCCACTCTAAACTCTTTTAAAGGCACCATGTGTGAGGAGATACTCACTGCAGAGTCTAAAAACCAAGAAAATAGCTTGGGAATAGTCCCCAGCAAAATCAACCTGCAGATGTCTTTAGGAAAAGGGAAGTTGAAACCCCAGGAGCAGCAGCAGGACGGACAGACAGACCCCACAGAGCATTCTCAGGCTTACCACTTCCCTTGGTGCCGTAGGGCAACTCATAGAGAGACGGCGTCTTCACCCAAAAATAGTCCTTCAGCTGCAAGAACAGTGGGTGGTCCCTTGTGTAGCTGCCAAGGAGCAAAGGGTCAGTGACACTGGGATCAGGGATGGCACAGGGAGGGGGGTCCTGGCCCTGCATCCCCCCACTCCCTGCTCCCAGCCCCAAAACTCACTTCCCGATGAGCTGCGCCGCTTTCTTTTCCACCTCCCCAAGGGGACACATTGTCTTGTTGTTTTCTTGTACAGGGAAATAAAAGCTGTAAAGGAAGAGGTTAATTAAATCAAATGATGCCTGTTCCTCTGCAGCCCCCTCCTGGCAAAAGGGGCTCCGGCACCCCCAGGCATCCCCACTGTGGGATTCAAGCTGCGAGAGACAGATTTCCAGCCAGATTTAAGGCCAGCACTGCCTGGGCATTTATCTGCTGGGCTTGCAGCCTTGCATCAGAAGAGGTCTCTCTTGCTCTGCTCATGAACCTCACACTCCACTTTCCCCATCTCTGTCAGCATCGCTGGCACTGAGAAGAGAGCAGGGCTTTCCCATCCTCCCGGGCTCAGAAAAGCACTGGGAAAAGCAGCATTTGCAAAAAACCCCACCGAGCCCAACCACCACCACCCACCGAGGGGGAGCCTTGTTTGTGTCCCCCATTCTCCAGCAGCAGCCAAGGATGCTGCCACCTCCCCAGTCCCCTCGGATCCAGGGAATGTGCCATGCTATGTCATCCCTGTGAGGGATGGGCACGAAGCTGCTGCCTCCCAGGAGTGAAGGAAAGGGCAGGAGGGCCTTTAACTTGAGTAAGGAGCACTCACAGCTGTGTGTACCTGTCTTCCCGGTAGATCGAGTACCAAACCATCACCAGAAACAGTGCCAGCACCCCGAGTATCTTCCCTCCTGCAAGCCCAGAGGGGAGGGGGAGACATAAACCAGTCAGCCATGGGGGTTAGATGGTTGCTTGTGGGGTCCCACAGCATTCCTAGCTAGAGCCAGGATGGCAGAGCCTTCTCCTCAGGGAGCAGGTTTGGCTGGCACCACGGCCCGGAGAGGAGCGGCTCTAAGATGTGTCAGGTGGTTTTATCTCAGGTTTAACAACCACTGTGACCTTTGTGTTTCCTCCTTCCTGCTTTTCAACAAAGACTAGGCAAATATCCCTTTTTCTGTGTGCCTCCACCCCATTTCTGCACAACAAAGTCCAAGGGGTTCCAGGTGCCCAAGCCCAGAGATCAAGGTGCCCAAACCCACCCTCCCCACTGCGACCTTCTCCTGTGACACCCCAACACTCCATCACTCAACTGGAACCACAGCAAAGTAGCATCCAACCCCCAGAATTCCAAATGCAAACTCCCCAGGCTCCCCATCCCTGCTTGCACAGAGGGGATCCCTGGGGGACTCACGAGACCTGTTGATCATTATTATCATCAGGAAAGGGATCAGGCGGGGGCCGGAGCTCTCATTGTGGCTGGTCACCTGCAGCAGGGAAACAGGGAAAACCCATCAGAGCTGACCCTAAAACCCCATCCAAGAGGCATCACCCCCTGCTTGCCCATCTGCATCTGCAGACATGCAGGTGCAAGGGTTCCCCGAAGGATTTATTTATTTAAATTCACATTTCTTTGCTGCCAAAAGGTTGGTTTAGAGAGCTTATCAAAGCCAAGCAAGCGGCACTTCCCAAGGAGCTTCAGCCCTACGGGTTAGAGGCCAAAGGAAAAAAAAAATTAATTAGAGAGGAAAAGCAAGCCCCCAGTGGGATTTCAACCACAAACTACCATGGGGGAGACTTAAAACCCAGCTTAAGGATCCACCTGGCACCTGCAGGTATGAAGTCCAACGTGCCACCATAAAGCCAGAAAGGACAGGAGCAGCCGAGCAGGGTCAAACCAAAGAGCATCACGTACTTGGGGAACCTCCAATGCCTTGGATTCACCCATCCCGGCCTGGGGAAAGGAGGTGCTGGAGCTGAGTGCCCACACAAACACTGCCCAGGGAAGCAGAGACACTTTTGTGCTCCTCTGAAACCTCTCGCTCCTGGAACAAGGAGCAAAGAGCCGTGGGTGGAGCCATCCCAGGATGGGCTCATCCCATCCCACCAGGACACGGCAAGGATGGAAAATGAACTTACCAGGAGGGAGAAGCTTTGGGGTACAGGGGAGGCTTTGCTCCCAGGGTGAATCCTGCTCTAAGCCAGGCTCAGAGCTGGGCTGGGCTGTGCCCCCCGTACCTGAGCTGCTCCTGCCTCTGACCAGCCACGTCTCGGTGTGCTGAATGCCAGCCAAGGGGAAAAGTGCACCGGGGCTGGGCAATCCAAAGTCTCAATCAGAGCCTGCCCATCAGATCCTCCAGGATTAGTCACCTGCCAAGGGAGGGCACCCACCTCATCCCCTCCCTGCCCAGGGAAGTGCTACTAACAAACCTGACACCTGCCAAACACCCGGCAGGGCCACAGCCTCAACCAGCCAAGAACGCAGGCTTTGGGGGCAAAAATGTATCAAGAATGAGGAGAAATGGGACCAAGGATGGTCCCACAAGGGCCAGGCTCTTCCCCTTCCTGTCACGGGCTTCTGAAGTTAAAAGGGAAGGAGAGCAATTAATTAAAAAGGGCAGGAAGGGCAATTAAAAGGCAATTAAGGACAATTAAACCACACTAAAAGCAACGGGACAGGACATTAGAAAAAGAAAATTGTGTCCATTTGACAGCAGAGGGATGGGGCAGGTGAGGAGGGCCCCTAGGAAAGCACTTCCCTCTGAACCACTTCTTCATAAAACATGGATAATTGTGCCCCATCATTACCTGGGGGCTCCAGAAAGGGGAAGCAGCCCCCCATCCCAACTGGCTCTCATCCTGTGTCTGAATTTCCAGCCCAACAAGCCCCTCCTGCTTGGGAAGATGAAACCTACAGCTGGGCCTTCACAGGTGGGAGAAGGCACAGGGGGGTCTCACCCCTTTACATATTACAATTGCTTGGAAAAAGTAAAATTAGGGGAAGGTAAAAAGCAGCTTCTGCTTCCTGGGGAGTTTTGTTCTCAGTAAAACTGGCCACAAAAGCCCCAAGGGGAAATCCACTGCCTCAGCTATAGGCTGGATTTGCTCCTGTGGGGGGCTGAATACCCCTGTTTGCCCAGGGCTGGGAAATTGCTGGCCATCAGGACCTGATTTTAGCACCAAATTCACCCCTCAGCTTCATCTTTGGATCTTTGGGTGCCAAAACACCCAACCAAGCACACTTCACCCCTTCCACCAGTGAAAGTACTGGGAAAATCTGCTCTGCCCGCAATGTTTGCCTTTACACACCAGCTTTTTTAAAATAATATTTTTTGAAAGCTTTATGATCTTTTCCCAGGCTTGTATGCACAAGCTGGGGCTGATGCAAAATTTATCTAAGGCAAACATGGCATTTAATCCCTGAGGAGAAGGAACCTTGTTTAGCGAAGCGCTCAGGGAATGCGGAGCAAAACAGAGCACACCCGGCTGCCCCCGCACTCCCTGGTGCCTCTGGAATGAGTTCAAGCTCCCCACAGCCCTCCCAGATCCACAGCCCAAACCAGAGCAGCTGCTGAATGCAGGGAGGTCTGCACACCCCGAGCCAGGTCCTGTGTCCTCCTTGTAGGGTTGCTGGAGTGAGCGATGCCGAAGGGTCCTGCTGGTCCCCACAGCATCCCCAGTCTTGCAGCATCCTCAGAGCCTGCAGCATCCCTGTGCCATCACAGCACCCTCAGAACACCTCTGAGTGTCCCTATCCCATCCCAGCACCCTCAGAGCCCCCTGCAACATCCCTGTCCCATCACAGCATCCCCAGTGCCTCCCTGAGTATCCCTGTCCCATCACAGTACCCTCAGAGCACTCCAGGGCAACTTGGTCTCACAGCATCCTCAGAGCCCTCCTACAGCATCCCCAGTCCTGCAATATCTCTGTTCCTGCAGCATCCCTGGTCCCCCACAATGTCCTGAGTCCCCTCCTACTGGCATCCTCATCCCATCACAGGATCCTCCAAGCTCCCACAGCATCCTCTGAGCCTCCCTGAGAATCCCTGTCCCATCACAGCATCCTCAGAGCTCCCACAGCATCCTCAAAGCCACTGCAGCATCCTCAGTGCCCCCACAGCATCCCTGTCCCATCACAGCCTCCCTCAGACCCCCCAGCACAGACCCCTCACCACAACATCCTGCCTGGAGCCTGCACTGCAGCATCCCTGTCCAAGAGGGGAGACTCAGCACCCGCTGGGATCAACCCTCGCTCCCCCGGGGTTGTTCCAGGGCATTGCCTGCCCCACCAAGCCCTGAAGCTGGGGGGAAAGTCCCAGCTGGATTCAGCTCCCCACACCTGGAAGAAGTGAGTGCAAAAGCCCTTCTTTGATGTTGGAGGATGCACCCCCACAGCACCGCAGGCTGCAATTATCGCTGCACAAAGGATCCAAAAGTCCCATGGCCCATTCCCCATCTCCCACTCCCTTCCCCACCCCGTGGTCTGGGAAAGCCCCATCCCAGGATGCTGCAGAGGCAGCTCATGGCCAAGCCTCATGGAGTTTCCCTGTCTATCTCTGACCTGGAGCAGAATTTTGCCTCCCTGTTTCACCATGTCCCCTGGGAGATGCCAACAACACCCATCCAGACCGAGCCTCCTGCCAGGGGGGAAACTCAGTGAGGTTCATCCCTGTATCTCCATCCACCCATTCCCAACTCTCCCCATGGCCTCAGTGGCTCCAGCATGTCCAGATTTAAGTCATGTCAATCCACAAAGTGGAAGAAAGTACATGCCAAGCTGCTCCCAGCCAAAAAAAAAAGAGAAAAAAGGAATTTAAAGGCATGGAACAAGAACGGAGGTGGGGAGTGGTTATAAATTCCCCCACACCATCCCAGCATGGATGGATAGTGATCCCAGGCCATCCTGGCAAAGCATCATGGACCAGCAGGCTTGGTACTGTTATGTTCCCATGGTAACCTGTGGATTGGGAAAAGCACGACACGAGGCAAGGACACCTCTCCTGTGCTCCCACCGTCCCATCCCACATGCCCACGGGACACGGAGCCACCCACTGCCTGGTCCAGCTTCCCTGGGTGAGAAGGATGCTCACCGAAAAATAGGCATCTCCAACAGTTTATCCCAAAAAAAACATGTCTTTATTTTTAACTGGAGGAGAGTTGGATAGCACCCGAGGAAGGGATGCACTGGCAGTCCCTAAGGACTCACTGTCAGCAGTGGGAACCAAAGGGAGACAGACAGACAGCCAGGCCAGCACAGACCCCTTCAGCCCAGCCACACCATCTCTCCCGAGCTCTCCAGGCACACGGAGCTTTTGGGAACCAGCAGGGCAGACCCTGTGCTCCCTGGAGGACAGCGCAGAGCCCCACAGAAGCAGTTTAAGCCCCGGGGTGTTCCAAGTCCCCGTCCCGCGGGTGTTCCGCGCGCGGTAGGGCTGGGATCGCCGCACGCCGCGCCCTGCCCCGGCACAGCCCGCGCCTGCCGCAGCCTGAGCTCAACCTGGGAGGCGGCCGGGGGCCATCCTGCAGGGAGAGCATCCAGGGAAAGGCACTGCCTGGGCTTGGCACAGCATCAAAGACACCCAAATCCCCAGCCTGGCATCCCAAACCTTCCTCGCCCCGGCCGCTGTGAGCTCCTGGTGCTCAGGGAGGTTTTTTTCTCCAAGCTGGGGAGAAAATCCTTGTGGGATTACAACAACCACCACTGCAAGGCCAAAAGGCAGCAGGGATCAGATCTGAGCCCCCTCCAAGAGATGCCGCATGGCAGGGAAAGTGGGATGCCAAGGGGGGACCAGGGATCCTGGGATGCCAAAAACCACAGAGCAGAGCAATGTCAAGAGCCAGAGCTGCAGTGCCATGGCTGGGGGGATGAAGAGGGTTGTGAGGGCACAGTACTGCAAAAATCAGCTCCACTGGACATTGGGCACAACCCCACAGAGGGTGTGGAGCCAGCCTGGCCTGTGCACTGATACCCACATTTATCCTATTTTAAGAGCCCTGCGAGTCACTTTAAAGGAATCTTTAAAGGAATCTTAATTGCCTCTTACTCGGCTGTTTCCTTTACCGTGGTATCCCAGGCACACAATAACCCAGCCAAAGATTTACGATAGGGGAAACAAGCCCTCCCTGGCATGTGAGTCTTAACAAAACATTTACCCATGACCAGGCTGCAATTTTCAAGGTGGCAACAGCAAATAAGCCCAGGTACGACAAGTATTTTCACAGTGGCGGGTCCTCAGGATTAATCCAAGCTGCTTCTGCCTTCCCATGGCACTGTTGGTTTTAATGTGCTCCAGAGCGACTCAGACCAGCCCTGGCTCCATCCTCTCCTCTCCCTCTATGTTTTTTTCAATCCTTGCAGCAGAAAAAACAAAGGGATGGGACACAAATCCCTTCCTACAGCCCCAAACCACCAGCTGTGTGGGTATACCTGTTTATCTCACTGCTCTGGGGTAACCCTGGGCCATCACAGAGATACAGGGCCACAGTTCAGCTACAATGTTAGAGCTTACATATTATTATTTTTATTATTTAGGTTTAATCACTCTTTTGCTATTTAAACACTAAAATAAAGATCTTTTCTTGCTGTATGCAGCTCGCTACACCCTGGAGGTTATGGCCGAGCTGCTGAAGAGAGCAGAGCCACCCATGGGGTGCCAAGCCCCTGCTAAGGAGATGAGGGCAGTGATAATCCTGTGGGATTTCCTCCCTGATCCCCTGACATCGATCCAGGCACACCCTTCTCCTACCTGCCCCATCCAGCCCCCTTTGCTGCCACGCTCACCTCGGTGCCGTGTTTACTCTCCGGTATCTCCATCCTCAGGGATCACCCGGGGACGCAGCAGCAGCAACAGCAAAAGCGGCTTTGGCAACACAGCTTTGAGCCCATGTTTTGGGTGAAATCCCCCCAAAAAGCAGCAGAAAGGGGGAGGCAGTGAGCTGGGGGTGCAGACAGAGTGCAGGCAGGGTGCTGGCAGCCTTTCCCTGCTCTCCTGGGAGCAGCAGGCAGAACACCCACTGGGAGCACCACTCCCTTACAGTTCTGGAAGGTAAAAACTAAACCATGGAGATGCTCCAGCCCATCCCCAACCCAAACTCAAGCAATGCCCCAGCTCTTCTGAGAAAAGGGGGGGCAATTAAGGGATATCAAGGTCCAGGGCTGAGTTACTCTGCAGGGAGCTCCTGCTCCCAATGGCTTTTGTCTCTGGGGGTTCCCTTTTGGGGCTCAGAAGCTGTCTGCCGTTACCATCCCCCTTGAAAAACTCATATGCAACCGTGGCCCGGTGGTTTCTCCTCTGTTTCCTGTTTTGCACTAGATTCAGAGGAGCAGAACCCCGAGAGCAACCCCACAGCCTGATTTGGCCAGCCCCAAATCCCCTGGGTTCTTCTCTGCTCTCTTCTCTCCTGCACAGAGGGAGATTCCCAGCAAATAACCCGGTCCATCACTTCGCACCCCCAGCATCGCCTCAGTGCTCCGTTAACCCACGCAAGGAGGAGGATTCCCATCGCAGGGAGACCTTTTTCTGCATCCCCAGCGGCGGGAGAGGCTGAAACCAGTCCCAGCAGGGCGGGGATTAGCTGGCAGCAAGTCACGGCTACTTACGGCCCGTCCTCTTGGTCCAGGCGGAGCAGGCGGGAGCTCGGCGGGATCGACGCGGCCGTCCTCTCTTCCCCTAGGAGAGGAGAAGGGAGAGCATCCTTAGGGCTGCGGGCAGCCCCAGGGAGCGGCAGGGCGGGGGGGGGGGGCGCCCCGGCG